>NC_058086.1:47952298-48252298 GCF_014858855.1 Bufo gargarizans
GTCTAATTGGTTCGGCGGGCTGGTTTTTCTTTCTCATCCTCACTTTTTCCAAATTGCCTTTATAAGGAGACGCCATGGAGTCACGTGACTTTTGTAAAGTACGGGCACTAAGCTGAGACATTGACAGTAGTCGGTACAAAAAATTCCCTGCGGGACGCGGGGTGGTTGAATATTTTATAGAGAAGATTCCAGCATCAGGCTCCTGCTACAGATATTGATGTGACAAGTGATATAGAAGTGATTCGCTGCTTCCATGTAGCGGCACACATAAGAAGGTTGAGTGTAGGACGTTATAATTGCTCGTAATAATGCCTCGACCAATATAATTAGCATGTCACTTTAGTAAATAGACTGACAGCATGAAGGACCCTAATTAGAGCAGTGGAGGGCGGCGGGTTTTGAGCTTCTTCTGAAATTCTTGGCTTATCACACATTTCATGAGATTATTTTATCTATTATCTGGCTGTGATATGTGCCTCTCATGGACCCTTGTTATGGGCAGCGCCAGCGCCAGGTGTATGTGGCCCCACACTCTTGGCAAGACTCCCCTAGGATCCTTGTGGAAATTTGGATCCTTGGGCTGATGCCAGCATGAGACCCCTTACTGGGGCTTTCTGACATTGCTGTAGCCCTCAGTTTTTTGGGACAGGATAGCCTGGACTGTATCTTATTGGCTTCCTGTGTCTTGGAATCGTAGGACATATGGCCCCCCTGTGGCTGGAATTAAGAGTGCTGTCCCGGCTGAGCTGAAATGGTAATCTTAAAGAGGTCTCCACAGGGAGGTACTCAACCAGCAGGTTGCCCAAAATGGGAGTGTTTCTTTCGTAGGGATATGGCTTATAATGGAGGGTGCGGCTAGGCATATTGAGACCCCCTTCTACTAATATACAACCTCAGACCAATTTCCTATATTAATATCAGACCACAGACACCTAAATTAGTTTCCAACCCCTGATCAGCCCCCTTAAATTTATATTAGACCCCAGACTTCTAAATTTATTTCTGACCCCAGACCAGACTCCTTTAATATATTCAGAGATTGCACATTCATATCAGCCCCCAGACCAGACTCCTATATTTCTATTGTACCCCAAACTTCCAAATTAGTTTTAGAGCCCAGACTGGACCCTTTAAATATATCCAGACCCCTTATACTAATATAAAACCTCAATCACATCTCCTATAATAATATCAGACCACAGACCGGTCACCTACATTGGCTTCAGACCCCCAGACCTGAACCCTTATATTTATGTTAGACCCCAGAGATCTATTTATTTTAGCCCCAGACCAGACCCTACATTATTATCAACCCCCAGACTGGACCTCTTATAGTTATATTTGACCAGATCAACTACATTTGTTTCAGACCCCTTAAATATATTTCAGACACCTACCTTTATTTCAGACCCCAGACCAGACCTCTTGAATATATTCATTCAGGCACCCTATAACAGTCAATATCAGATCAATTTGCACTTCCACATAGGTCTGGGGGCAATAATAGGCAAGCCTTTAGATCATTAGTGCTGATAGCAAGGCCATGGGCTCCCAGGTTCATGAATAGAATACCAGAATTGTAGTGAAGACTGACACACAGCAGCGCTGAAATGTAACTACTGTATGCTCTTAGGCATCATTCAGGGTCTGGGAGAGCTGGAGGACAACACCTTATGAGCATTTAATAGCAGTTATTGAATGGAATTTTAGGGGGTTAAATGTATAATTTTTAGTGATACTTTGTTACTTTTCTTGAAGGTTGAAAAAATCATGCCAGAAATATCAGGCTGACATGTGACATGATGTATATCCTTGGAGAGGATCGCCCAGATGGAGGCCGCTGACATCCCTGCTATTGCGCACAATTAATGTCTCTCTCCATACGTTCCAATGCCGTTCTCTCGGATGGAGGCGTGACCGAGCGACCTTGCGCGGCTGCGCATCCTGCGCAAGGGGCCAGCCGTGAGAAGGACGTTCACACAAGTGCTTTGATTTTTATTAATACAGCTGCAGACACAAAGGCATAAGGAAGATGGGCAGATGGGGTATGGTGGGCGACGTGGGAGCCTTTACACATGCCAGCGCGTGATAGATTTATCCGTACATCCCGCTAATGTTCACCATGACTTTACTGAGTGCAAATGGATTGGTAATAGCCTGTGAGCGAAGGGGGTGCACTTCAAGAAAAAAAGTGCCCTCTACTGGTACTGGTTCAGATATGCAGGTTTTCTCCCTTGCTCTCAAGCACTATAGCTGGGGAAATGGTCTCAACCATGGTGGCTCGGTGGTTAGCGGTGGCTCAGTGGTTAGCACTGGTGCCTTTCAGCGCTGGAGTCCTAAGTTTGAGTCTGACCAAGGGCACCATCTGCATGGAGTTTGTAGGTTCTCCCCGTGTGTGTGAGTTTCTTCCGGGTTCTCAGACATAGTGATAGGGACAGTGAGCCCCATTGGGGACAGTGAGATGCTAATGTCTGTAAAGTGCTGCAGAATATAGTGGCGCTATATAAGTGCAGAAATTAAATAAATCAACCACTTGGGGACCTGGCTATGAGTTGCCCCAGCTACAATGGGATGCTTTGAGCCAATGCACTTCCATATCTGCCTGATGCATGTAATGGAGGTACGCTATAGGCCAGTGACATTTTGGGCACCACGTGGCGGTATTTATATTTCACAGTTTCATCTCCCATTCATCATAACGAATCGTACACCTGCACCAGTTGGACATCATTGGCACCAGGTTTGGATGTTACAACCTCTTATTTCTAAAAGGCCGTTTGCAGCGATCTGATTGGCTGCTACGGCGTTGGCTCCGCTCGTCCCCTCTTGTACTACGGTTTTCCATCCATGTCTTTGGCGGTTTTATTTGCTTGTTCTTCTCTTTTATGACACGGACATTTTATAAGGATCGTCCGGAACAACAACCACGAGTGATGAAAGATTTACGGCTCGGCAAGTTCTTACACGTTTTCGCCGCCAGACGTGTTACAAGTTTTCATTTTGCAATTTCCAAACTGTAATTTATTCCTCATTTATTTTCATACAAAATCACAGATATTCGCCGTGTGCCGCCCGCCATCCTATAGAATTCTCCTCGCTCTTCTCAATATGACAGTGTGAAGGATTTGCGATCCCGCGGGTGGAAATGACATCTGGAAATTTCATATCTTGCTACATTTAATCTTATTTATTGATGTGGCTTAAAGCGAAAAAGTCCCCTCCCCCGTTAATAAGGTTTAAAACGTACCGCTATATAGATGACGCATCCGGTAGTTAAAGGGGAAGTGTCCTTCTAAATAGGGCAAATGTAAGGTGCCTTATCAAAGAGGAACGGTATACTTACCAACATTTGAATCCCAATTGATGTGACTTTTAAGCCCCACCCCATGCATTAGCATAAGCCACACCCCTTTTCATGGGATGATTGCAGGGAGTGCCCTGTGAGGTTTGGAACTGTTGGTGGATATGAATTTGCATTTACAGAAGTGTCAGATGATGCGACCTCAACCCCCGCGGTAGAACGCAAGTCATGTGACCTCTGTGACCCTTGGACCCTCGTATTTGCATAATGCAAATAAGCCTGCAATTATTTTTAGTCTTTAATAGAAGCAAAATCAAAGTCAAATTACGCGTCGACCAACCTTGTAAATAATTTGCTTGACTTACCTGATCCTGAGTTACACCGCTCCCTATTCTCTAGTCACATCCGAAGCTGCATTCACAATTCTGCCGTATTCCCTTGGAAAAACAGTCAGTCCTGCAAACTCTTACCATGTGGTCTGGTTTCCCACAATGCACTGCACTCCGGTGACCAGAAACCATCAGGGTTCTCGATGCAGCTTTGGTAAGTGAAGTAAAGTGTTTCCAGATCTTGTCAAACTTTTATGTAGATTTTAATAGTGATTTTCATTTTAGCAAAGTGCGTCAGATCTTTTCTTAAAGAAACATTGTCTCATTTGGAAAGCGAGCACTAAAGCCGTTTCTCATCGTTGTGGGATCCTCTACAATGCGCGGCAGCTCTGGGTGTGAGTGGAGTATAAGACCCTCCAGTCTTGCGTACAGTCATGTGCATTAGTCAGCTGTCTGACGTGGAGGTCGCCGTGACATTCCTCGGTGACTGCCTATACATCATGCACGGCGCGCGTCGGCTCTGTGATTTGGTAACAGCATGGCAGGCGGTGGCCGGCGGTGGCCGGCTCGGCTGCAGTCAGCGCTGCGCGCAGTTATGGCTCACCTGTCACTCTCATTTCATTCTGCGCAGTGATAGATTTTCTTCCTCCTTCCACCCGGAATAATTTACTTTCCGTAGAACACTTGAGGGTGTGAGAAGGAGCGCGCAGTTGGAGTGGTACTACTGGCGCCACAGCAGATGCGTCACACTATCCTGCCCCTAAATCTCGAGTAGAACTAAACAATTGAGTCCGCTATTCTATTCAGCCATCTGTTTCTGGGAAAGCTGGGTGACCACCAATATGGCTGACATTATAGCTTGTCATCCAGCTCTAAGGCCCTGGAAGCTGTATAGCATCATTAGTTGAGTGCTACGCAGGGGTATTACTAGGGTCTCAAAAGATTTGGGGCCCAAGCCAAAAAAACAAACAGCCCCAGTGCTAATGGCTAGTGGTTGAGCGCGAATATTCGAATATCGAATTTTTTTCGCGAATATCGGCACTTCGCTAATTCGCGAATATTTCAGATATAGTGATATAATTCGATATTTCGAATATTCGTTTTTTTTTATTTTTTTTATTTTTTTATGTTATATTTTTTCTTTCCCACTTCCCTAAAGTTGTTCTTACCTGTCCTTTGGATTCCTGGCTTCCTGCTGCTTCCAGTCAGTGCCCGTTGCCGCTTCTGCCGACTTCCATGCTCCTGGAGCGTCCCATACACCATGGGAACATCTCCATATACTAGAATGTACTGTCGGATTTGAGAATTACGTTGAAATCGCAATTCGATTTTTTCAAGTTATATAATCGAATTTCGATTTTAACTTAGCACTGCTATATGCCATTAGGCTATATGCCATATTAGGCTAACTAATATGGCATTAGCAGTGCTAAGTTAAAATCGAATTCGATTATTATAACCTTGAAAAAATCGAATTGCGATTTTCAATAGGAGCGTAGCCTTTAAGTTAAATCGAAATTCGATTATTTAAATCGCATATTAATCGCGATAACAAGAATAATGACGAATATCGATGTCGACGAATATAAAACGGAATATTCTATCGAATATTCGCGAATTTCGTCGAAATCGAATATGGCACCTGCCGCTCATCACTACTAATGGCATATTTGGACCGGAGAATGCAGCGCACATACCTCTTACATCCAGTGATGTCTCTTCTGATGTAGACGTTCTCTTTTCTCATCTTCTGCATTAGGCCCAGACCGCCATGACGACATCTTTCAGCCATGCCTTGTCTCTGCAGAGTTTGCCGCACAGACAGCTGAGGTTCCTTACTTTTTGATTATCCTCCTCTACCTCCTGGTGACCCAATAGAGATAACCTGCTGCTAAAAGCAATACTGTGCCCACTGTGCTCCCCAAATACTATACTGTAGAGATAACAGTACCATACCAAATAGACCCCAAAGTGCCCCCAAAAGTCCCACCACTAGTAATAATTCTGTTCTAGATTGTCCTTGTTAGGAGTAGTGCCCTCTACAGTGATTCTCCCTGAGAGTGCCCGTCTTTGTAGTAGTGCCCTCTATATTGTGTCCAGTAGTAATAATGGCCCTACAGATCCCCCCATAGTAATAATGTCCCACAGGGCCCCCACTAGTGTTACAGCCCCTTGTCTGCAAAATGGGTCCGCATCTGTTTCGCAATTTTGCGGAACAGGTGCGGACCCATTCATTTTAAATTTTCTATGAGAGTGCCGGCGATGTGCGGTCCGCAAAATGCAGAACGCACATTGCCAGTGTCCTTGTTTTGCAGATCCGCAAAACACATACGGATGTGCGAATCGACACTAACATGGTTATAACAGAAAATAACAGAATCCATAAGACAGAAGTCAAAACGGAAGCCTTTAAAGGCATTCCGTTTTGATCCGTCTTAATAGAAGTCTATGGGAATCATAACTGATCCGTCTGGGTCCCGTTATGCAAGACGGAAAACAAAGTCCTGTCGACAGGACCCAGACGGATCCGTTATGCTTCCCCATAGACTTCTATTAGGACGGAAAGCAAAACAGAAAGCCTTTTAAAGGATTCCGTTTTGACTTTCGTCTTATGGATTCTGTTATTTTCCGTTATAACCATTTTATAGCGGAAAGCCATAACGGAAACCAGAATGCAGATGTGAACCCACCCTTACTCTGTGACTGACTGAGGGCGAGAGGAGCACCGGGGCCCGCACAGCTCACCTTCAGCTCTTCTGGTCCTTTTTTACTTTTGCCAGCCACATTACTTGGAGGGGCGAGACATAGTGGAGTTGGGTTGTGGCTTAAAGGGATTGGGGCATGGAATCCTGCTTTTCAGGTAAAGCAAGTGGCCACCAGTAGATATACTACCCCCTGTACTGACCCTAGTAGTTATAATGCCCCCCCCCCCACGTAGTATCCCCAGTAGGGACAATGCCCCCTATTGAGCCCCCGTAGGCCATAATTCCACCATCTAGTACCCCAGTGGTTATAATGCCCCCCTTCTATAGTGCCCTTTTTAGGGTATAATGTCCCTGCAGTGCCTCCAGTATTATAGTGCCCTATGTAGTGCACGCAGTACTTTTATTGTCCTCTGTAATGCCTCCAGCACTTATAGTGCCCCTATAGTGCCCCAGTACTTATAGTGCCTTCCTGTAGTGTCCTCAGTACTTGTTATTGTGCCCATTTAATGCCTCCAGTACTTATAGTGCCTCCTGTAGTGCCCCCAGTACCTTATATTTGTCCAACCATAGTGCCACCCAATACTTATACTGCCCACTATAGTGCCCAGTACTTATAGTGCCCCCGGTACTTATAGTGCTGTCCCTGTAGTGCCCCAGTTACTTATAGTGCCCCCTCTAGTGCCTTCAGTACTTATAGTGCTGTCCTTGTAATGCCTTCAGTACTTATGGCGCCCCCTGTAGTGCCCCAGTACTTATAGTGCCCTCTGTAGTGCCCCCAGTGCTTAGTGCCTACCTGTAGTGCCCTAAGTACTTTTTTGTCCCCCCTGTAATGTCTCCAGTACTTATAATGCCCCCTGTAGTGCCCCAGTACTTACAGTGCTCCCTGTATGCCCCAAGTACTTAAAGTGCCCCTTGTAGTATCCCCAGTACTTATATTGACCCCCTTAGTGACCCCAGTACTTATAGTGCCCCCTGTCATGCTCCAGTAGTGCCTCCAGTACTTAGAGTGCTCTCCCTGTAGTTGTCCCCATTACTTATAGTGGCCCCCAGTAACTTATAGTGCGCCCTGTAGTGCCTCCAGTATTTATAGTGCTCTCTCTGTAGTGTTTCCCCTTACTTATATTGTCCCCCCTGGAGTGCCCCCAGTATTTATTTTGTCCCCAGTAGTGCCCTCAGTACTTATAGTAACATATTAACCTAGGGGGTCAGTTATGAAGACTGTGTTTTTTAGATGCTAGTCTCAATACCCCTTTAGCTGGCGCCGGCCTCTACGTAACTTCTGGAGGATCCTCCACCACTTGCTAAATCTAATAAGACAGCTCACTTACTAGCGTAGATTTAAAGCCTTTTCTATGCCCTAAACCCTGTACACATATGTATAACATAACAGGGCAGACCCGACCCATGAGTCCAGCAGGGAACACGTATGAGCAAGTCCTCCCCTTCCCTGTAGCTGAAGAACCGCTAATCAGCCTGAAGAGGCGATAAAGAATTACCTGTTTTCTCACTACTCCAAAAATTATGGAGGATCCCTTGAAGTCCTCCTGAATCAGGTGGGCGGGGCTTGTCCATTGCATTGCTACAGGCAGTCAGATGGAATATAACAACTAGGGGCTAAATTAAGCTCAGAGCTGGAAGTCTTCTTCAGAATAATATTTTGACATCTTACAGCCGCAGTTCATACATATTCTGACCGGGCCCCGGATATCCGATGCACGTCGGGTTGGGACAGCGGCTTCAGCAGCGTCTCGTAACCCGAGGAGGTGGATCCGAGCCCTGACAGTCTGTTCTTGCACACGGCCACCTGCCAGGCGGCGCGCAGCTTTACGAGCGGCATAAACTCTGCTGCCTGCGCGGCGTCCTGCTTTTATGATTGTGTTTTGGTTTGCTCGCTGTCCAGATGGGTCCGCGCTGACATTGCGGCTCGTGTTGTTGATGTATTCCGACCTCCGGCTCCGACACTTTCTCCGTCGTTTTAATTGCGCTGAACAACAAATTCCCACGCTGAACAAACAAATATTATTATTAATCCCTGCATCGCCTCGCAAGAGACGCGGAGATCAGCGGCACCACCAACTCCCCGCGCGCCGGAGGAAATATTGCTGCAAATGTTTTTAATCTCATTAGGAAAGTACATTTACTGTGTATCTGAATATAAGATCACATATCAGCAGGCTCAGGCAGGAAAAGCAGTACGTTCCTCCTTAAATACTCTGTGCTGCTTTTTCCACTATGTAACCCTCACCATGTTACCTCCCACTTGTCTCTATTCCCTCCAAACATCATGTCACTGCCCCTGTCACTGCCATGCAGCCCTCTCCTCGCATCATCACATGAGAGGACAGGTCACTACATCCCCACAAGGTTAGCACTCTGCTTCCTGAAATACTCTGCACTTCTGGGAAACTTCCTGTTATTAATCTGTGACCTCCAACGAGATCTTTGCACTTCTTTCCTGAAATATCTCTGCCCTCCTGGAGACCCTGCTCCTTCCACAGTGTAACTCCCAGTCTGTGACAGGTCACTGCCAACCACAAGATCAGCACACTCCTCTCCTAAAAATACTCTGTGCTGCTGTTGACCTTGTCTCCCACTATGTAACTTCCGCTCTGTCCATCGGTCCACCCCACAGAGGTTGAGCATTATTGCACACGAGCGTGCGCTCCGTGGACCGCATTTGGCGGATCTGCCGTACACGGGCACCGTTCCGTGTGCATTCCGCATCACGGATGCAGACCCATTCACTTCAATGGGTCCGTAAATCTGAAGATGCGGAATGGTGCGTAACGGAAGCACTGTAACGGAACCCTACGGAAGCACTATGGAGTGCTTCTGTGGGGTTTCATCACCGTACTTCTGTTCCGCAAAAAGATAGAAACATGTCCTATCTTTTTGCGGAACGGCCGTATCGCGGACTTATTAAAGTGAATGGGTCGCTGTTAATTTGAGGTCCTCAGCACGACCACGGGGCGCACACGTGTGCAGGAGGCCTATTACTGTTATATGAGAAGTTGGATTTTTATTTTATTTTTTTCAATTTCTTCACGTTTTGTCATTGAATTGGAAGGTGACTTCATAGTAAATATAACGGACCGGTTGGACGAGCGGACGCTGCGCCATGATTGGCTCCACATACAATGTGACAGCGTCCAAGGCAGACGGATCTGGGGGTCATTCAATGGTGTAAAAACTTTTGCAATCATTTTTATTGCTACTGTAGAATTCATGAAAAAAAGGCAATCTCGATGAATGCTCTCCTACCGTTTAGTGTACACAGCTCCCAGGCAGAGCGATGCGTGTAGTCTGATCCTGCAGCCTTTCTTCTCTCTGCAGATTATCAGGAGGGGGTAATGGGCAACACATGACTGCAGGATAGGACTGCACACATAGCTCTGCCTAGGAGCTGTAGGCACAAAACGGTGGAAGATTTTTTAATCAAGACTTGAGGCAAAGATTCTCATTTTTCATTTAAATGTCTTAAAACCATAAAAAGGTGATGACGCCCCCTAAAAGCTGGAAAAGAGAGTCACTCCATATAGTAGGCACCTGTTCAGGAATGCCTGGCCATCAAGCAACCCCTTTAAAGAGCATCTGCCAGCAGGATCAACCCTATCAAGTCTGACATACCACCTGAAAGGGCTGATCCTGCCAGTTAAAAATACTTGTCTTGTGAAAATCGGTTGCTGTGTTTCTGAGGGGAACATTTTTTTACTTATTTATGATGCAACTAAGGGCTTCAGATCACAGAGGGCGGGGCTTAGCTCCTCCGCTTTCTAGTGCTAGGTGCACTGAACCCGAAATTTGCACCAGGAATAGGCTGGGTTCACACCTGAGTGTTTTACAGCGCGTTCCTACGCGCTGTAAAACGCGCAACAGGCAAGAACCAATGATTCCCTATGGGAATGGTTCTCACCTGAGCGTTTTACAGCGCGTACGATCGCGCTGTAAAAACGCCTGACGCCCCGAGAAGTACATGAGCTTCTTTGGCGCGTCTTGTCGCGCGTTCCCGTACATAGACTTCCGGGAACGCGCGACAATGGGCGTTCGCTTGTCTCTGTATGCGCGATTGCAAACGCCCGTACTATCGCGCATACAGAGCGCTCCATCGCAAACGCTCAGGTGTGAACCCAGCGTAAAAGTATTTTATCTGAGGAATGCAGAACCGATTTTCACAAGACGGGTATCATTTCGTTCAGCAGGACCAACTCAGTATGTATAGTGTAATAGGGTTGATCCTGCTGAGAAGTGCTCCCTTGTTCAGCTGGGGGCAATTATATAAATCTTTATACAGAAGAATTTGTTATTTAGAGGGATTGTGTTCGGGGCAGGGACAGACGGGCGCAGCTAACGGCACATCCTGATCATCCCATGTGTCCCGGAGATTAATGGAGCGATTCAGATACAAGACGCAGGCGCAGAGCAGTCGTCGTGGCAGATGCTGCAGTTTTCCAAGCATCAGACATCTGAAAGGATTATCTATTAACAATTTCATTCCCATGTGCTCAGGCTCCCTGACCCCGGTAAAACACATTCTCATCTCCATAGTAACATATTGATACTGTGTAGATTTACATATTATGTCTCCTCGAAACTTTGTAGCCGTTCTATAAGTTTGGCTCCAGTTTCTTTCCAATGTTTTTCCGGAGCCTTCTGCATGAAGACGACTCCCGGAGAGCGATGTGGAGTGTGACATTATTGTGACAGATGTAATATAATAATGTCAGACGTTTATGAATACGATATTGCAGGCGTCGCAGGAAGTTTTTGTTATTAATATTATGATTGTCGTTTGTTCCGTTTGATCTTTTGGCATTAAAATTATCTGAATGTATCTACGTGATCCTATGTGAGGGAAACAGCGACAATATAAATATATAACCTGATCAGAGGAAACATTATCTATCATCTATTATCTATCCAGGGGTGGGATTCTAATTTTAACAACAGTTTCACGCGTCACGACATGTTTACATATACATACACCATATATGTGCAACACACACATACCACACATACCACCTGACTAAGGCCCCTTTCACACGGGGGAGTTTTCCTCGCGGGTGCAATGCGGGAGGTGAACGCATTGCACCCGCACTGAATCCGGACCCATTGATTTCTATGGGGCTGTGCACATGAGCGGTGATTTTCACGCATCACTTGTGCGTTGTGTGAAAATCGCAGCATGCTCTATTTTGTGCGTTTTGCACGCAACACAGGCCCCATAGAAATGAATAGGGCTGCGTAAAAAATCGCAAGCAAGTGCGGATGGCCGGATGCGGTACGATTTTCACGCATGGTTGCTAGGAGACAATTGGGATGGGGACCCAATCATTATTATTTTCCCTTATAACATGGTTACAAGGGAAAATAATAGCATTTTGAATACAGAATACATAGTACAATAGCGCTAGAGGGGTTAAAAAATATATATATTTTTTAACTCACCTTAATCCACTTGTTCGCGCAGCCGGCATCTCTTCTGTCTTCTTTTGTGATGAATAGGACCTTTGATGGCGTCACTATGTTCATTACATGGTCTGTCACATGATCCATCACCATGGTAAAAGATCATGTGATGGACCATGTGATGAGCGCAGTGACGTCATCAAAGGTCCTATTCCTCACAGAACAAGACAGAAGAGATGCCGGCTGCGCGAGCAAGTGGATTAAGGTGAGTTAAAAAATGTTTATTTCTTTTTTAACCCCTCCAGCGCTATTGTACTATGCAGTCTGTATTCAGAATGCTATTATTTTCCCTTATAACCATGTTATAAGGGAAAATAATACAATCTACACAATACCCAAGCCAAACCTGAACTTCTGTGAAAAAGTTCGGGTCTGGGTACCACATTCAGTTTTTTATGACGCGCGGCAAAACGCATTGCACCCGTGCAATAAAAACTGAACAACGGAATGCAATCGCAGTCAAAACTGACTCCAATCGAGTACCTACTCGCGCGGGTTTGCCGCAACGCATCCGACCTTATCCGGGACACGCTCGTGTGAAAGAGGCCTAAGGAGCTAATCTATCAGCGGCACCAGATCGGGATTTAGCCGATAACATGGTCTCTGATCCAGTTGTAATATTAACAACCAGATCTGGAGAACTGGAGGAAGTGGCTGAATCCAGTGTCTCCATCTATCTATCTATCTATCTATCTATCTATCTATCTATCTATCTATCTATCTATCTGTCTATCTGTCCTATCTGTCTATCCATCTATCTATCTATCTATCTATCTGTCTATCTGTCTATCTTCCATCTATCTCCTATCTATCTATCTATCTATCTATCTAATATCTATCTATTATTTATTTATCCAAGTGATAAATTAAACAGCTGATTGGCCGGGTGCCAAGTGTTGGATCCCCACCTATCTGATATTGATAACCTAGCCTGAGGATAGGTTATCAATATTAAAGAGGACCTGCCACTACAAAATGCATTGCACCTGCAGGCATCAGGACAAAGTGCTTTGTAAAACTTGCAATTTATACATTTAAATCTCTGCTATTTCTGACTTCATTGTTTATGGGGAGCTGCCATCAGTGATTGGCAGCATTCCTTGTGTAACTGTGTATCATAGATAGCTGTCAGTCACTGTATCTGAATCTTTTCCCACATTTTGTGGGGCCAGATTCTCTTTAGGCCTCTTGCACACGACCGTATGGTTTTGCAGGCCGTTTTAAACGGATTTGTTTTTCTGTTTTTTGTTTCAGTAGTGTTTCCGTTCCGTTTTTCCGTTTGGTTTATGTATATGGAAACAGAATGCAGGGAAGGGAGTACCTTCAGTTGTTTTTGTGCACCCATTGAAGTGAATAGTTCCGCATACGGATCTCAAACGGAATCCGAAAGAAAAACGGAACAGAAACGGAAAAAAATAAACGTTTGTGTGCAAGAGGCCTTAGGCCAATGCACAACCTTTTTAAGAGTTGCCATGAATCGTCTTTGGAACATTCACCATCCTGTTTTAGAAATATTTGACTTCACAAATATAAACTACATAATGTATATAAGTCATCATGAATAGTTACCTAGCAACACAGAAGAATGTCACATTAGATCAGTTACTTCACCAGAGATAAACATTCTCAAGGAGAAGCAAAGTCTCTTCCACCAAATAGTTTATGTGGCTGTCTCTTCTGCTCAGTAATAAGTGTGATCAACTGGGAACAGCAACATACTACACATAAACTATGAGGCTTCCTGAATCCATTATACTCCAGAGCTGCACTCACTATTCTGCTGGTGCAGTCACTGTGTACATACATTACTTATCCTGTACTGATCCTGAGTTACATCCTGTATTATACTCCAGAGCTGCACTCACTATTCTGCTAGTGCAGTCACTGTGTACATACATTACTAATACTGTACTGATCCTGAGTTACATCCTGTATTATGCTCCAGAGCTGCACTCACTATTCTGCTGGTGCAGTCACTGTGTACATACATTACTTATCCTGTACTGATCCTGAGTTACATCCTGTATTTCTTTTATTAAAATTTTAAAACAAACAGATAAATAAATATATAAAACAGAGACCAAACCAACCATACAGGACATGATGCTCCTCAGCGCGGCGCCAGCCCACTGGTCCAGCCCACTCGCCACAGAACACCAGCTATGTACAATATTTACAATATCTATGTACATGTACTAACCTTCCTGATCCGGTTGCACCTACCTACACTTAACAAATACAGAAGTTAAACTTACAAAAAGCCCCACCCACCACCACCCCAATGCAACACACAATTATTATTTTTTTTTTATATTATATATATACAGTCATGTGAAAAAAATTAGGACACCCTTTGAAAGCATGTGGTTTTTTGTAACATTTTTAATAAAAGGTATTTCATCTCCGTTTCAACAATACAGAGAGATTAAAGTAATCAACTAAACAAAGAAAACTGAGAAAAGTCTTTTCAAGATCTTCTGTAAATGTCATTCTACAAAAATGCCTATTCTAACTGAGGAAAAAGATAGGGACACCCTCACATGTATTCCCTCTTAAATTGGCTCAGATCTCACACAGGTATATCACACCAGGTGCACATAATTAGTAGATCGTTACTCTGCATGTTGAATGAGGCTTGCCCTATTTAAACCTCAGACATTTAGTTTGGTGTGCTCCTGACTGTTGAAGTGAGAGTGAGCACCATGGTGAGAGCAAAAGAGCTGTCAGAGGACTTCAGAAAAAAGATTGTAGCAGCCTATGAGTCTGAGAAGGGATTTAAAAAGATCTCAAAAGATTTTGAAATCAGCCATTCCACTGTCCGGAAGATAGTCTACAAGTGGAGGGCTTTCAAAACAACTGCCAACATGCCCAGGACTGGTCGCCCCAGCAAGTTCACCCCAAGAGCAGACCTCAAGATGCTAAAAGAGGTCTCCAAAAACCCTAAAGTGTCATCTCGAGAACTACAGCAGGCTCTGGCTACTGTTGATGTAGAAGTACATGCCTCTACAATCAGAAAGAGACTGTACAAGTTTAACTTGCATGGGAGGTGTGCAAGGAGGAAACCTTTGCTTTCCAAGAGAAACATCGAGGCCAGACTGACATTTGCCAGAGATAAAGTTGACAAAGACCAGGACTTCTGGAATAATGTTCTTTGGACAGATGAGTCCAAAATTGAATTATTTGGACACAACAGCAGAGGACATGTTTGGCGTAAACCAAACACAGCATTCCAAGAAAAGAACCTCATACCAACTGTGAAGCATGGAGGTGGAAGTGTCATGGTTTGGGGCTGCTTTGCTGCAGCAGGACCTGGTCAGCTCACCATCATAGAATCCACGATGAATTCTACTGTGTATCAGAAGGTGCTTGAAGAACATGTGAGACCATCAGTTAGAAAATTAAAGCTGAAGCGGAACTGGACCATGCAACATGACAATGACCCAAAACATACTAGTAAATCAACCAAAGATTGGCTGAAAAAGAAGAAATGGAGAGTCCTGGAATGGCCAAGTCAAAGTCCAGATTTGAATCCCATTGAGATGCTGTGGGGTGACTTGAAAAGGGCTGTACGTGCAAGAAACCCCTCAAACATCTCACAGCTGAAAAAGTTCTGCATTGAGGAGTGGGGTAAAATTTCCTCAGACCGATGTCGAAGACTGGTAGATGGCTACAAGAACCGTCTCACTGCAGTTATTTCAGCCAAAGGAGGTAACACTCGCTATTAGGGGCAAGGGTGTCATATCTTTTTTCCTCAGTTAGAATAGGCATTTTTGTAGAATGACATTTACAGAAGATCTTGAAAAGACTTTTCTTCAGTTTTCTTTGTTTAGTTGGATTACTTTAATCTCTCTGTATTGTTGAAACGGAGATGAAATAACCTTTTATTAAAAATGTTACAAAAAACCACATGCTTTCAAAGGGTGTCCTAATTTTTTCACATGACTGTATATATATATTTTTTTTTTTTTTTTTTTTGGGTCCCTGAGCTGGTCCCGCATCCCATGCCCCCAGTACATGATAATAGACGTCCATGAACCAGCCCAGGATTTTCTTATATGTCCCAAAGTCCCCAATGTTCCATGGAACCCTCCCCCCATTTACCCACCACCCAACCTAACACTACACCCGACAACTCAACCTATACAAATATACAAATATATATAGACATAAAGACATATAAACTACATTACATAGTACATTACATAGTAGACCTTAACCTCACCACCCACCGTGAGGCTTTTCAGCCACACACAACCCATTAAAGCCCAAGTTTGGCGCCTGCAAGCCCTATGTCCTCATACAGCCACCAAAACAAAACAAAATCTACAGTGTCAGCTTCAGCCCACCACCGGGAGGGGAGACAACAGGCTAGGGTACCCTAAAGGCAAAACCCCTCCAGAGGAGAGAGGCTCTACCCGCCCCCAACCTCTCGTACTCCAGAGAGCGCACCTTCACCAGGTCTCCGAGAATGTTCCTAACCACCTCATCCTCGGGGAGGATTTTGCGTTGCGTCGAAACTAAACACCGTGCATGCCACGTGTAGTACCTGACCACTGAGCTGACTAGGAATAAAGTGCAAAGGTCCCTACCACCCAGGTGTCTGAATGCTCCATAGGCCCATTCCGCATAGGAGAGAGTGACCAGCCTAGGCCAGCCAATGGAGGTCCCCACCCTGGTGTAAACCTCTGTGTTAAAGGGACAATGAAGCAGGAAGTGGTCCATGCTTTCCAGCACACCACCGCACTCCTCACGGGGACACCCCCTGTCCTCAGAGCTCCTACACTTCAGATTGTCCCTCACACACAGTTTCCCATGGAAGCAGCGCCAAGTCAAGTCAAAGAACTTCAAGGGGATCCTATTGGAATTTAAAAGCCGTAACCCAACCCTCAGATCCCGACCTGGGCAGTCCCTGAGGGCCAGAGGTTTCTGGAAATGGGTCAACAGAACCCTCTGGTCAAGGAGTCTCCTTGACTGAGTCCTGATTTCCCACATCCCCAGACCCCACCGACGTAATACCTTCAGAACCAGGGCAGCATAAGCCGGGAGATGCCCATGTGGTGTGCGGAGATCCTTCACTTGCCCCCCTGTCTCCCATTCCTGGAAGAAAGGCCGAAACCATCCCCGACAGGAGGCTACCCACAGAGGAGCCCTCTCTTGCCAGAGGTTCGAGAGATTAATCTTAATAAAGGTGTTCACCAGGAACACCACAGGGTTGACCATACCCAACCCTCCTAGTCTCCTCGTACGGTAAGTAACCTCCCTCTTGACAAGGTTCAGTCTGTTTCCCCATAACATCTGGAAGAACAGACTGTAGACCCGAGTCCAGAAAGGTTCCGGCAAGACGCACACACTGCCCAGATATAACAGCAAAGGGATCAGGTAGGTTTTGATAATGTTCACCCTTTCCCTGAGGGTTAAAGACCAACCCTTCCACTGGTCCACCTTCTGAGCGGCAATCTTAAGCCTGCTATCCCAGTTTTGATGGGGGTAATCCCCCTGGCCAAATTCAATGCCGAGGACTTTTGTAGATTCCTGGGGCTCTGGAAGGGTGTCCGGGAGATCAAAACCAGGATCTCCACCTCCCAGCCAGAGACTCTCACACTTATCTCGGTTGATCTTGGACCCAGATGACTCTGAGTAGCGCTCTACCTCAGACAGTACCCACTCTGCCTCCCCTCTCGAAGACACAAAGATAGTTACGTCATCAGCATACGCCACCACCCTCAGTGTAGTCTCCGGAGCCGCCCGGTCCATCCCGATGCCCGCCAACGGCCCACGATCAACCCCTCTAAGGAAGGGATCGATCGCGAACACGTACAAAAGCGGGCTCAGAGGACAACCCTGGCGAACCCCAGATCCCACCCCAAAAGGACGCCCAATCCAACCATTCACAAGCGGGAAACTCTCTGCCCCTGCATACAAGGTCTTAAGCCAATCAACAAACCCCCCGGGCAGGCCATATCTCAGAAGGACAGACCAGAGGTACTCGTGGTTAACACGATCAAATGCTTTTGCCTGATCCAAGGACAGCATGTACCCCTTCCAGTGACCTGCCCTGCCCTGCTCCACGGCCTCCCGGACACTGAGCACAGCACTAAAAGTACTGTGGCCGGGAACAGAGCAATGCTGGGCCCCAGAAAGGAGCTGGGGTGCAAACTTCACCAGCCGATTAAATAGCACCTTTGCCAAAATCTTTCTGTCCACACCGAGGAGCGCTATGGGACGCCAATTCTCAATGTGGAAAGGATCTTTACCCTTTGACAGGATGATCAGGGCCGACCTCCTCATTGACTTTGGTAGAGTACCCGAGGAGAGACACTCATTTAATACCTCAGTCAAGAGGGGAACTAAGGTGTCCTTAAAGGTCTTGTAAAACTCAGATGTTAAGCCATCCGGACCAGGTGATTTTTTGGGAGCAAGCCCCTCAATCACCAGACTGACTTCCTCTTCACTGATCATTTCCGTCAAACCGTCAAGAGAGGGGTCTACCCCTGGTTCAGGGACAGTTTCAGTCAGGAAAGCCGATATCTTATCACGATCAAGATCCCTCCTTGCCATGAGATGTGAGTAAAAGGATCTGACAACCTCCAGGATCCCTGATCTGGACCTTCTCAGAGAACCCGTACTATCAATCAGTCCTGACACAATCTTACTACTCACTGACATCCTGCAGTTTTTGTAAGGGTCGGGCGAGCGGTATTTCCCGTAATCCCTCTCAAAAACCAAAGATGCGTGCCTATCGTACTGACACCTCATAAGCAAAGACTTCACTCTGGAGATCTCCTCACGGCTACCCCCAGTCGAGACAAGACGTTCGAGTTTCCTCCTCAGGCCCTGATACAGGCGATACTTACTCAGACTCCTGAGGCTCGAGAGCTGGCGGAAGAATCTCCCCACCCTTTCCTTGAAGATCTCCCACCACTCAGACTTACTGCCGCAGAGATCCAGCAATGGTACCTGGCTCTGAACGAAATCCTCAAAGGACTGTCTTATCTCCGCTTCTTCCAAGAGAGACGAATTGAGCCTCCAGTAGCCCCTCCTGCAAAAACAAAATGTCAGCTTCAACCCAGGCTGAAAAAATCAAAGGCCGCAAATCTAGCCGTATCTGACTTAATGCTGGCGACATTAATGGACGCCAGCGTCAACGGAGTGAGTGCCGCCATCATGGGTGATTGAATTAGATGGCTTTCTTTTCCCACTGCCCCCACCAACTTTTTCATCAGATGATGGCTTACCCCTCTTCAAACAAACAGATGTGTCCATTTCACCTCTGCCCTTGTGCTCTGACTCCAAGCCAGCCCCCACCCCTGAGGACATGTTTTCCCCAGTAGAAGGAGGCTCGGCGTCCCCCGCAGGCCCAGGTGTCACCGCGACTCCCGAAACCTCCCCACCGGCTCCCTCCCCTGAGGAGGGGGAGGTGTCACCAATGGCTTGGAACCGGTTTGAGAGACTAATCAGAGGGGGGTTGGTTGTACCTTCCTTTGGCATCTGGCGGGTGGGAGAAGATCTTAAATCTCCCTTTTTCCCTGTACGTTTATTACCCTGCTTTTGCCATCCCCCACTTCCCCCGTCATGGGGGGATAATGAGGAGATGGCACCTTCCTCTTCCTGGATCCTCCTAATTTCCTCATCCAGCTCACTGTCCCTTTGGGCCTCAGCAGTAGCAGCAGTCTCAGGGGTGAGATCAGGGGTCATCCCAGCTTCCCCAGTTGCCTGAGGTTCCCGGGATTCACCCATCTCCCTCTCCCTTCGGCGATTTTCCTGACGCCTCAGTTGGGCAGGCGTCTTTTGCTTACTTTTCTTCCCTGGCCCCTCTGTTCCTTCACTTCTGCCAGCCCCTGCCCCAGTAGAATTGGCCTCACGGCTTCCTCCCGCCGGGGCATTGACCGCATTGGCAAAGGAATGAGGGCAGCGACTGAATGGGTGACCTAAGTCACCACACAGGTGACACCTAATCTCTGCACATGATGCAGCGAGGTGGCCAATCTCCCCACACAGCGCGCACTTCTGTACAGTGCAGTTAGCACTGAAGTGTGTGGGGCTGCCGCATCTGTGACAGAGCTTCGGCTGACCCTGGTAGAAAATCTGGATGCGATCCCTTCCAAGGAAGGTGGCAGATGGTATGTGAGTAACTGTGTTTCCTAAAAGCCTAAGTTTTACCATGAACGTCCAGGCCCCAGACCAGATGCCATGTTCATCCCTGTTCTTCTTGGGAACCTCCACGACCTCCCCATATCGGCCGAGCCACGTCATGATGTCAATACATGAGAGTGACTCGTTACGGGTTAGAACGGTCACCCTCTTCACATTGTTCTGACGAGACACTGCCTGGACGGCAAAATCTCGCCAGCTGGGCTCGTCCTTTGCCATCTCATAGTTCGACCAGAAGAGCTCAAGTCCCTCCGGCCGAACAAAGCTGACATCGAACTCAGGGGTCCCATAGGGATGTATCAAGGCGTAGATGTCTGTCGCCTTGAAGCCCATCTTTAGAAGGAGCTCAACAACTTCTGATCTTGAAGGACATGTATCACTGCCCCTCCACCTCAGACGGACCACATTCCTACGGAGAGCACCCTGCCCAGCTGTCGGGAGGGACCACGTGGTCTCCCCGCTCCTTTGCTCTCGGAAGGCTGAGAGGCCATGCCTATCTATCCAAAAGGATAGATCAACCTCCCTCCCCTCTACATTGATTGTGCTCTCCCCTCTCTTTAGAGCCTCCAGAAGACGCCGCTGCAAAACGCCGTCCCCAGAGCCAGAGGACAAGGAGGGTCCCCTACTCACCCCGGCCGTGACAGTAGCAAAACTGCGCACAGGGGCTGCCACAGCCGGGGGGGCAACCGGACCAGGTTCCACACCCTCCCCGCTTACCAAAGACCCTCCACCACCCACTTCCATATCTTCCATCCCCAAACCAGCCTTACTTACAACAGATTCTGCGACCTCCCTTCCTTCCCTCCTAACACCATTCACTCCACCATCCAAACCCCCAGACATATTTTTATTAAAAATAATTTTCTGCCCCCCACCTGCTCCCTCACTCATACTGGCTGAACCGGTGTGTTTTGGTGTAATTATTGGTACCTCAGCATCACTGGGCCCTGGGGTCGGAGCTGCCCCCAAAAGACAGACCACAGCCCCAACCCCACTTTTATCATTGCCCTCCGCTTCCTCAGTACTACCATTTACAACTTTTGGGCGCCGCTGATCCATTACCGGGCGCCGCTGATCCAAACGCTGCTGATCTGTTCTTTCATGGCGCCGCTCATCTGGACCAGCAGCGCCAATACAAAACAAAGGCTTTGGCCTCAGTTCTTGACCTTCATTGGGAGGCGTAACCGTCATAGCTCCGACAGCTCCTTCATGCCTCTGCTGGCCCGAGGGAACAGCGTCATCAGCGGTTGGAGCCATCGGAGCTCCTGCAGCCATCTGTGGCGTGGAGCCACCCCCTCCTCCCATCAGGGAGCAAACTCCAGCGCCAGAGATTTTTCTCTCATCCTCCGCAGTAACCTTCCTGTCCGGCTTTTCAGCCGGTGTCGCACCAGCTCCATCCCCGTTACTGCAAACAGAGACGGAGCTCACCACCATATCGGATACCTCGCTCTCCCCTCTCTCCTGCACCGAGTCCACTGCAGGACACGGGCTGGGCTGAGAAGAGGGGCTAATACAGTGAGCCGGCCCTGCGGTCGACCCGGGGGTCCCAGGGAGGGGGGTGTATACATATCTTACCTGCTCCTGGAGCTTGGTCTTCTTAGCCTTTTTCTTTCCTTCCCCAGGCGTCTCCGGTGGCAACTCATCACCAAAGCATAAGTCCTGGAAACGCACTGGGGACTCCAGGAGCTGGATCTCCTCCACTAGGGCCCCTCCCGGGCCGCAGGTCTCATACTCATCCCCCGAGCCGCAGCTGGGTGACCTTGCTATTTGGCGTGCAGGGGGCCCACTGTACGGAATCTGCTCCTGCAGGCTGCCAGGTGGATCTTGCTGGTCATCATCATCATCCTCCTCCTGCACGACTGGTTCCTTCTCCACCTGGCTGTCAGGCTGCTGCCCCATCTGCCCCTTCTCCTCCGCCATCTTCCGAAAACGTTCCTCGTTTAGGAGTTTTTCCTTAAACGGGCCGCTTTTATCTCGGAGTACAGTCCGCCTTTGCTCAATCTCGCCAATGTCAGCTTGTAGCTGCTTTATTTGGCTCTCCAGCCCCTGCTTCTTCCTCTTTGGGGCCACTCCAACACAAGACCTCAAGCCGCGCAGCTCCTCCCGGAGCCTCCTCAGGGTCTTAGTCGCGTCTTCGTACTCACGGAGGTGGCTCATGACCCGGGATCCGTAGGTGGAAATGGACTCCCGGGCCCTCAGTACGCCCCAGCCTTCCTCCTCAAGATCTGCTTCACCTCCGTGAACACTCGGCTTTTGCTGGGCCCCGGAAGGGCCACTCTCACCCATGCTGGCATTCGGGTCCTCCTTAGCGGATCCAGCCTTGCGGCTCTTCCTACTACCCTCAGACTCAGGGGAGACAGAAGCCACATTACTGCGACTCCTGCCAGATCTTCTTACCCCTGAGTCCTCCATGCAGGCCAAACGCTGGCTTCTCCTGTCCCCTGAAGGCCTGCCGCTGGGAACAGGAGCATGGGGCTTGCTTCCCTCGCTCATGCCTGAGAACCCACTCTCCCCCTGGGGAGGAGAGAGCCGGCCTCAGGTGGATAGATTTTCCTCCAAACGCTCAGGAGCAGCAGCAGCAGCTACACACAGCCACAGGCGACCACACCCACAGGTAATCGCAGCTCAGGAACAGCTGGTCCAGAGCTGCGCTCACTATTCTGCTGGTGCAGTCACTGTGTACATACATTACATTACTTATCCTGAGTACATCCTGTATTATACTCCAGAGCTGCACTCACTATTCTGCTGGTGCAGTCACTGTGTACATACATTACTTATCCTGTACTGATCCTGAGTTACATCCTGTATTATACTCCAGAGCTGCACTCACTATTCTGCTGGTGCAGTCACTGTGTACATACATTACTTATCCTGTACTGATCCTGAGTTACTTCCTGCATTATACTCCAGAGCTGCACTCACTATTCTGCTGGTGGAGTCACTGTGTACATACATTACTTATACTGTACTGATCCTGAGTTGCATCCTGTATTATACTCCAGAGCTGCACTCACTATTCTGCTGGTGCAGTCGCTGTGTACATACATTACTTATACTGTACTGATCCTGAGTTACTTCCTGTATTATACTCCAGAGCTGCACTCACTATTCTGCTGGTGGAGTCACTGTGTACATACATTACTTATACTGTACTGACCCTGAGTTACATCCTGTATTATACTCCAGAGCTGCACTCACTATTCTGCTGGTGGAGTCACTGTGTACATACATTACTTATACTGTACTGATCCTCAGTTGCATCCTGTATTATACTCCAGAGCTGCACTCACTATTCTGCTGGTGCAGTCACTGTGTACATACATTACTTATCCTGTACTGATCCTGAGTTACATCCTGTATTATACTCCAGAGCTGCACTCACTATTCTGCTGGTGCAGTCACTGTGTACATACATTACTTATCCTGTACTGATCCTGAGTTACTTCCTGTATTATACTCCAGAGCTGCACTCACTATTCTGCTGGTGGAGTCACTGTGTACATACATTACTTATACTGTACTGATCCTGAGTTGCATCCTGTATTATACTCCAGAGCTGCACTCACTATTCTGCTGGTGCAGTCGCTGTGTACATACATTACTTATACTGTACTGATCCTGAGTTACATCCTGTATTATACTCCAGAGCTGCACTCACTATTCTGCTGGTGCAGTCACTGTGTATACATTACTTATCCTGTACTGATCCTGAGTTACTTCCTGTATTATACTCCAGAGCTGCACTCACTATTCTGCTGGTGGAGTCACTGTGTACATACATTACTTATACTGTACTGACCCTGAGTTACATCCTGTATTATACTCCAGAGCTGCACTCACTATTCTGCTGGTGGAGTCACTGTGTACATACATTACTTATACTGTACTGATCCTCAGTTGCATCCTGTATTATACTCCAGAGCTGCACTCACTATTCTGCTGGTGCAGTCACTGTGTACATACATTACTTATCCTGTACTGATCCTGAGTGACCTCCTGTATTATACTGCAGAGCTGCACTCACTGTTCTGCTTATGGAGTTACTTTGGAGACACATTATTTATCCTTTATAGATTGCGTGTTAAATCCTGCATTACATGTCATATATTATTGGATCATTTATTGCTGTATCTCTAGTACTGATATTAATTTGGTTTACAAACCAGCTCCTAACCTCACCAGACATTTTCTTTAAAGAAATGAAACTGCAGTAGAGCTGTCACATTGATTACAGCTCTTTTGCTTGTATCCATCCACTGGGAATGAGGGAGCTTAGTACAATTCGAAAAGTTGTCAGTCAGCGTTCGTCAGCTGGGAGAGCAGAAGAACTTCAATGCTCCCTCCACAGTTACTTACAACTTCACACATTTCCCAATGGCTAAACTTCTCCAGTATGTGCCATGAAAAATCTGTCAGTTTCAGCAGAAATCATGTGATAATGGAAAAAATCGGCCGCTGCTGAAAATATAATATATTCCGTTATTAGACTGACATAAGTACTGTTTTATCTGAATGAGTCCTATCACAGTAAGGCTTTGTTCACATGTCAGTTATTTGATCAGTTATTATGACTGAGCCAAAACCAGGTGCGGCTCAAAAACACAGAACAGGTGCAGATCTTTTCATTAGACCTTATCTCTGTGTCGCCTGATCAAATAACTGAAGGCTTCGTTCACATCAGCGTTCAGCCTTTCCGTTCTCCTCTTCCGTTTAGGGGCAGGAAAACGGAAAGGACGGATTCGGCACATAACTGAGCCGAACGGAGCCCATGGGCCCCATAGACTATAATGGGGTCCGTTATGTTTCCGCTCAGAATATTTTTGAAGCGGAGACAAAAGTCCTGCATGCACTACTTTTGTCTCCGCTCCAAAATCATCTTCTGAGCGGAAACCTAACGGACCCCATTATAGTCCGTTAGTCCATATATATATGGGGCCCGTGGGCTCCGTTCGGCTCAGTTATATGCTGAATCCGTCCTTTCTGTTTTCCTGCCCCTAAATGGAAGAGGAGAACGAAAAGGCTGAACGGTGATGTGATTGAAGCCTAACTCTTCAATGAGCTTCAGCAGTACAGAGCATTTCAGGAAAGGACTGTTCTGATTTTGTGGAAGACACTGACGAGATTTATATAGTGGGAGAAATGGAGTCCCCGGCATTAGGGCTCATGTACACGACCATATGTATTTTGCTATTCGCAAAAAACGGATCCGCAAAAAATACGAATGACATCCGTGTGCATTCCGTACTTTGCAGAAAGGAGCAGCTGGCCCATAATAGAACAGTCCTAACCTTGTCCATAAT
Organism: Bufo gargarizans; assembly: GCF_014858855.1. Classification (NCBI taxonomy): domain Eukaryota; kingdom Metazoa; phylum Chordata; class Amphibia; order Anura; family Bufonidae; genus Bufo; species Bufo gargarizans. Next base: position 47,977,554 of record NC_058086.1, read on the forward strand.
GCGGACAATAATAGGACATGTTCTGTTTTTTTGCGGAATGTAAAATGGAATGCACACGGACTAACTTCCGTTTTTTCGCAGACCCAATAAAATGAATAGGACCCGCCGTGAACTTCCGGTTCGCGAACATTTGATTGTGTTTGCGCAATCGCGCTCGCGAACCGTCCCAGCAGATGTTTGTCCATCACTATTCCCCATAAGGTCTGCAAAAAAAACGTAACGGACACGGAAATAAAATAAGTTTGTGTGCCCGAGCCCTTACAGAGTATTTCAGGAAAAGAGTATCTCTTGTGATGCAAACAGTGTTATTATGTTGTGAGGAAGGGAACGGACTAAGGCCTCTTTCACACCGGCGTTGCGGGAAAATGTGCGGGTGCGTTGCGGGAACACCCGTGGTTTTTCCGCTGGTGTGCAAAACATTGTAATGCGTTTTGTAATCGCGTGAGAAAAATGGCGCATGTTTGGTACCCAAACCTGGACTTCTTCACAGAAGTTCAGGCTTGGGATCGGTGTTCTGTAGATTGTATTATTTTCCCTTATAACATGGTTATAAGGGAAAATAATAGCATTCTGTATACAGAATGCACAGTACAATAGCGCTGGAGGGGTTAAAAAAAATAAAAAATAATTTAACTCACCTTAGTCCACTTGATTGCGTAGCCCGGCATCTCTTCTGTCTCCTTTGCTGAACAGGACCTGTGGTGAGCATTAATTTCAGGAACAGGACCTGTGGTCAGGGGCGTAACGATCGCGGTCGCAGGGAGTGGCCCGCTGTACTAACATGTAATGAAGCGCTGTGACGGGGCCCAGCATGAAGTACAGTGACAATGCCGGGCCCCCATCAGGGCGCTCCATTACATGTTTAATATGAAGCAAGGTGGGGGAGGTTTGCGCAGAGGGGGGGAGGAGGAAGAGGGGGGACGCGCGCACTCACTCACTCACATACAGTCCGCCCGGCATTTCTTGTCACTGCCAGGCTGTATCCAGATCATCAGTGAAGCAGGAGCTCTAGAGCTCCCTCTGCTGGCCGCACATCGCGCTGCTGGCTGTGGGAGGAGCTCTGAAGGCCCGGGAAACTGCCTTCAGCACAGCCAGCAGCGCCATGTGAGTGTGGCAGCGCAACACCAGGGAAGAGGGTAAGTATGTGTTTTTTTATTTTCTTTTCCTAACACTGCAGACTGGGGGCAAAGGGGAAGGGGGTTGATGGGCACAACTAGAGTGAGGGGGCACAAAAGTGGGCATCTCTACTGAGGGGGCACCTAATATGTCATAACTACTGTGAGGGGGGCACATATAAAGGCATAACTATGAGGGGGCACATATATCAACTACTGTGAGGGGGGCACATAATCTAGCATAACCACTGTGAGGGGCACATATGTGGGCATATTTAATGTGAGGGGCACATAATCTGGCATAACCACTGTAGGGGGGCACATATCTGGTCATAACTACTGTGAGGGGCACATAATCTGGCATAACTACTGTGAGGGGTAACATATCTGGCCATATCCACTGTGAGGGGCACATATCTGGGCATAACCACTGTGAGCGGGCACATATCTGGGCAAACCCCTGTGAGCGGGCACATATCTGGGCATATCCACTGTGAGGGGGAACTTATCTGGGCATAACTACTTTGAGGGGGCACATATCTGGCATAAATACCGTGAGGGGGCACATATTTGGCATAACTACTGTTAGGGGGCACATATTTGGCATAACTACTGTGAGGGACACATATCTGGGCATAACTACTGTGACAGGAACAAAGGTAGGCATAACTGCTGTGAGGGGCCACAAGAAGGACATAACTTTTGTGAAGGGACCACAAGGTGGGCTTAATTACTGTGAAAGGCCACAAGGTGGGCATTAGTACTGTGAGGGGCCACAATGTAGACATTAGTACAGTGTGGTTGCACTTAGGGGAAATGTCCTAAATTACCCTGCTATACATTGGCATAGCTCAGTCTACCAGGCCAGCACAGCGCCCCCTGCTGGTAGTTTCATAGGGGCAGTCACCATCCCTTCCTTATGTGATTATTCTTTTTTTCTCTATCACCACAGGAACCTTGTTCTGGATCCAGCGGACATCACGCCGACGCCAGAGACACCCTGGATGAGGTAGGACCAGATTTTATTAGGACTGGGTGAGTGTAGCCATACATTGGGCTTAGGGCTCTTTAACACGAGCGGATCCCGTGTGGCTAAACTGCTGTGTGAAAGAAAGCCAAGCCCCGCTCCGGACAGCAGAGACACTGAGTAGTAACATGATTGATAATGCTCTTTGCCTCTCTGTGATCGTTTTGCTACAAAATCACGGTGACAACTTTATCTCATTGTGATTTTGTAGTAAAAAGGTCACAGAGAGGCACGGAGCTGTCTCTGCTGTCCGGAATGGGGCTTGGCTCTCATTCACGCAGCGGACTAGCCGCACGGGAAAGAGCCCTTAGTAAGAAATTCTGCCGCTTCTTTGTATAAATGGGGGGGGGGGGGGGGGCCCCGATCCAAAGTTTGCACTGGGGCCCATAACACTCTAGTTACGCCACTGCCTGTGGTGACATCACTCCGGTCATCACATAATCCATCACCATGGTAAAAGATCATGTGATGACCGGAGTGACGTCACCACAGGTCCTGTTCAGCAAAGGAGACAGACGAAATGCCGGGCAGCGCGATCAAGTGGACTAAGGTGAGTTAAATTATATATATTTTTTTTTTAACCCCTCCAGCGCTATTTTACTATGCATTCTGTATTCAGAATGCTATTATTTTCCCTTATAACCATGTTATAAGGGAAAATAATAATGATTGGGTCCTCATCCCTATCGTCTCCTAGCAACCGTGCGTGAAAATCGCACCGCATCCGCACTTGCTTGCGATTTTCACACAACCCCATTCATTTCTTTGGGGCCTGCGTTACATGAAAAACACACAATATAGAACAAGCTTCGATTTTCCTGCAGCGCACAAGTGATGCGTGAAAATCACCACTCATGTGAACAGCCCCATAGAAATGAATGGGTCAGGATTCAGTGCGGGTGCAATGCGTTCAACTCACGCATCGCATCCGCGCGGAATACTCGCCAGTTTGAAAGGGGCTTAAGAGTCACGTGATAGAAAGAGCAGGAGTCCCCAGCAGCACAGAGTCTTTCAGAAGAAGAATGTGCTGATCTTGTGGGTGGTAGTGACCTGTTAATGAGGACAGGACTTCATGATTCAGGGGCAATTACATGATGTGAGGAGAGGGATGGAGACATGGGCTTACACAGTGGAAGGACATGAGGTTAACAGCAGTACAAAGTATTTCAGGTAACAGAATGAGAATTCCCCAGTACAAGCAGAAGACTCCTCAGCATTTCAGGAGAGAAGCCTGATGCCCCTGTGACCTGTCCTGACCATGTATACCAGAGACTGCTTGTTTTTGCATGTTCCCTTTCAGTGAATGAGTTCTCCTGTTTGAGACCTTTCCTCCAATATCATAACTTATTACAGTCATGTGACCTTCATCGAGATTCCTTACGGCGCTGAATTCCAGTAACTGACAAAATATCCCATAATCCTCCTGAAATTCTCATTCTGATGACACCACATTATTTCAGGTTTAATATAGAGAAGAGATGTTTACGAAGATTGGTTTAATTAAACGATAAATCTGTGGAGGTTACGGGACTGCGACCAGAATCCTGCAGTCCTATCAGGCATTGCACACATGTAGCTGATTAATACTTTGCTACATGGGAATAACCTGCTGCAGCATTGATGAGCATGGATTCACACGTGTCAGAACGCGCGCAAAGGAGAAATCTGCTGCAAAACTTGCAGATTTGCCACAGACTTGCAATGCCAAGGTAGTTCTGCATCAAATCAACATCTAACAATTTGCATCCAAATCCCCATGGAAAACAAGCCTGTGACATAAAAGTCAAGAAAATGTGACTATCCCCTGTGTTCACCGATACAGTCCCTGCCCATAGACTGTATTAGGATATGGATCCCCTCTATCAGCCAGAGCAGAGAGACCCGATGAACCACATGGTCAGCCGTTCATTGGAATGGGCTGCCTGTCATACTTCACTTCGCTGCTGTTTTTCCCTGCATTGGCTTCTACCTCACAGTTTGTTTTTTGCCTTCCTCTGGATCAACTTGCAGGATAACAGGCCGAACTCGATGGACAAATGTCTTTTTTCGACCTTATGTACTATGTTACTATGTTACCTGATGCATTTCTGATGCACCTGATGCGTTCCCAGACCTTCGACGATCAGCTGATTCCAAGGCCATCTTCAACCTAAAAAGCAGTTGTTGCGATCAGAAAAAAAAAAGTATTTAAATGCTACATTATATAAACAAAAAATATGAAAAATACATTTGAAAATCACACTGTTTCCATAGCAGGTTTCATTGTGGAGTTGTTTGGTTCATTTGTTCATTGTGCTGGATGTTAATGACTTCATTGATACAATGTATCGATTTGTGTTTATGTGTTTGTTGTCCCTATTTTCCCGCCACATAATCCTCTTATCCTCCCTGCCACACGGATCGTACAGCTGTTCAGTCCATGGACAGATGTACGGATCTGCCTAGTAACATGTTTCCCATCTTGTCCCCTAGCAACAGAAACGTAGAGACCCCCAGTAAATGTTCTGTTATGTGTAACAGGTCATGTACACGTGTCATCATTAGTCAATACGTAGCAGCATTTTGCTCCCTAGCAGTTGGGTAGATTATTTGTGCAATGCATACATTATATATGACGAGAGTATTAACTGCAGTAAAATAATATTCTATAATTTATAGATACAGTGTTTTATACATGGGGACCCGCTGACGGCACCTGGGAGTCTACCTGGTTGTGACTGGTGATCTGGTTGTTTGTGGATGGGCATCAGGGCAGCATCTGAGGGTTCATGACTCTAACCCTAAGTTCACACCTGAGCGTTTTACAGCGCGTTCAAACGCGCTGTAAAACGCTCAACACATGAAAACCAATGCTTCCCTATGGGAATGGTTCTCACCTGGGCGTTTTACAGCGCGTATGATCGCGCTGTAAAACGCCCGACGCTCAAACAAGTACTTGAGCTTCTTTGGGGCGTTTTGACGCGCGTTTGTGGCCATAGGACACTGCAGTCAATGACACAAACGCGCGTCAAACGCGCGTTTACTATTACAAAAACGCGCATCAGAAACGCGCGTTAAACGCGCGTTTGGGAAACGCTCAGGTGTGAAAGCAGGGTAAGGGGCCAAAAAACATTTGGTCATTTCGAGCACCCCTTTAGAGGACCTACTACTAATGGAGTTACCAGTGATAAGTGTTATTATTCAGGTTCATCAAGCATACCCTGGCTATAGGGATTGGTAAATGGCCAATGACATTTCAAGGGGTTTTATGTGCCCTTTGTTTTGTATAAACAGCTCCACTCTTGTCTACAGGCTGTGTGTGGTATTGCGACTCAGGACTATTAAACTGAATACCCAGCCCATGGGCAGGAGTCATTATTTCTGGAAGAAGGCAGTCATGATTCGTTAGTATCACTCTTAGGGCTCACGCACCAGAATGTATTTAATTTACGCATCTGATCCGCATTTTGTGTGGGTCGGACCATTCACTTCAATGAGCCTGCAAAAGATGCGGACAGCACACCGTATGTCCGTTCCACTGCACCCACACCAAAAAATAGAACATGTCCTATTCTTGTCTGTTTTACGAAGAAGGATAGGTCTGTTCTATAGAGGCCAGGACATTCCGTTCCACAAAATGCGGAACGCACATGGCCACTAACGGTGTTTTGCAGATCCACAATTTGTGGCCCGCAATGCAAGCTACGGTCCTGTGCATGAGCCTATAAACTGGCCATTCACATGAGATTCTATCTCTCCCGACCCTCCAATACACATGCATGCTCGGCTGAGACACTTCTGGCAGCCATTCATGTCCCCAAAAACAAAAAGATTGAGTAGTTGAAATCCAACATATCGGATATTCATATCCCATGACATCAGTGTTGGGGGAGCTTGCAGGACGCCATACACATAAGATGGTTGGTGAAACCCAACAAAATCATTTGGGTCAGCTGACACACATCTAATGTCAATGACTAGCTTTAAGCCGGCCATACATAAGATGCTGTCGGCCTGATCCCCTCATACACTTGCAAGCTTGGCTCGGCCTAGCATGCAGGTGCTGTGAATGGGAGAAAAGGAATGGGCAGTTGAAACAATGCCGTCCGGAGGCTACAATATTGCAACTGCACCTCTGGTGAAAAATAAATACAAATTATAAAACAAAATGATACAATTGTAATGGGCGTTTTGTTTTTAAGTTTTCCTTTCTTTCCCAGTCAGACTTTCTCCTTTGTTAAGTGTAATTTTTTTTTTTTATATAATTTGCTTTTGTTTTGGGAGAATACTATTAGTCTCAGCAGATAGCATTCTGTAAAAATTTACATTTTTGTGCCGCCCGATCAATGTGGCTGATACTCGCGATCTCCCGTCAATAGAAAATTAATGCATCGCTGGGAAAACAAAAATCACAAACATGCAAATGTCAGGAGTAAAATGAAAATCATCAGACCGCTGCAAATACATGTGGATTTCAATACAAATAGTATAAATTTCTGTACAAGATGGCAGACGGAGACAGGCGTTGATTAAACAGGGGAAATAAATGGCAACTTTGCAGGACTGTATAAATAAGGAGAATAGAAAACAGCGAGACGTCTGCGAGGAGGGGAATGAATGCACTTTCTAATGGATTCCGTGTATTCAGTCTCTACGGAGCGCCAGTTCTTTGCTTGTATTTAAAGAGGCTTCTCCTAATTTATTTTCACGTGTGTTAAGGAGGATTTTTTATTTTATTTTGGATCTACCTGCGAAGCCTATCTATCATTAGACATACAGCAAGCAGCCAGAAATCACTCTTTGCATGCCTACTGAGTGGGCGTGCCCTTCCTGATGTCAGAGCTGTGCTGTGTGCTCACAGCCAATCTGATGCCTCCTCCCTGCAGCTCCTCCCCCACTCTCTCACACACAGGAGATGCTGCAGCTGCATCCCCCTCCTCCCTTTCCTATATTCCACTCTGTATTTTTGGTGACTAAGGAGGCTCACGGGGAAAAAGGGAAAAACAAGCTGTAGGAAGATGAGGAGGATGACATTTGGTTTAATAAGATGTATTACAACTGTCTATGGTTATAGGCTTAAGCAATCACTCAGCGGACAGCTACCACATCCCAACTACTCTAATAATAGACAATCCCCCCATGTATGCACCTAACTTATGATTGGATAAGTAGATGCCAATGTCATGTCCTGCTCGGACGGTGTGCGGAGGTCTGTCAGATTGGCAGCACGTGTCTAACCTTTTGTTTGTTTTGGAATCATGCTGGATCCGCCAATCCTTCAGGTGCTCTGGGTGGGGTCATTGGCTTAAATTGCCTTCAATCCCAGAGGGCCGTGCGGGTTATAGATTTCAGTCTGGCCTTGGATTCAAGGAAGGAAGGATTGTCTGTTCCAGCGCAGATAAGTTTGATTTCTGTTTGTGTTGTTTGTGGTCTAGGCTATTTGTGTGTCTTCTGCCCCTTCTCCCCTTTCACCATCTCAGGGATTCTAGGGTGTTTGCAGTCCAGGCACGAGGACACTTCATTCCTACCATCAAGGTCTGAATGTGGGCTTAGCAGCATAGGGAGAGAAGTCAGGGATGTGCTAGGAGGTGACCTGTCCCCAGCATCTAGCCTAGACACTTGTGTATTTGGTTGTCTGTGTATCTGAGTTCCTGTCCGCCGTGACAGCCAACCTGAGATGGCACCACTGATCACAAGGACAGAGAAAGACTTTGGATGCACGCAAATTCAGTCTTTCGGTTGTTTAGGAAACCGTCAGCAGGACCCCATAGGTAGATCCTGCCAGGTGTCTATAATCAGCTTTATAGGGGTATTCCTATGTTAAACATTTATGCTATACATGTCTGAGACCAGCATCTACTGACCCCCTTCCAGCCTGCTGAAGCAACGGCTAACCGATGGATCCAGGCAGACGGGGAATGAAAAGAGCCATGCACATGCATAACAACGTGAAGGTCAGAAACATAAGCCAGCACTCCCCATATTACCTCTCGTGCAAAGACCTGTAGTATAGTAAGTCTGTAGTATAATCCAGGAAAACAACGAAAAATGTCCAGCACTGAGATGAATACAAGTCTTCAATCTTTATTCCATAAATTTAAAAGAATGCAATTCTTCACATGTCCAGTGTCCTCCTAACCAAGTAGGTCGGGACTATGGAAGAAAGTGTGAAAACTGCCATAGCTCCCATAGTGAGCAGTGCACATGCGCAGCCACCTCTCCGTCCACTTACCACCTGGATATGGACAGTGGCTATCAGGCGGGAAAAGGTTTGGGGCTCCCCTTTCTTCAGATAGATGCGACATTCATGCATCTATGTGACCTTGTTGAATCCCTCAAATAATTTTCATTAATATCTATCCCCCCAGGAGCCTCCTTACTAAACAAATCTACTGTATTCTAAAAAAGAAATCCTAAATGTTTGCTGATGGAAGGTGCGGGATAAAACGTCATGTAAATGAAGAGCTCAGATCAAAGAATCTGCATCTAGAAAAAAAGTCTATTTCAAATATTGCATAAAGCTAAAATATTACAGCTCCCATGGCAATGGTTAATATGATCTGTCAAGATGCCGAAAGCATGGAGAGCACTCGATAGCATAAATCATTTTTGCATTTCAAGCAAACTGCATTTTTCCTGGCTCGATCTCCAGCGTTACATTAAATCATGGCTCGGGTGGAACGCGAAGAGCTATAGAGTCAGATCCATTACACCCAGGCTGATGTATGGATGAGGGTATGGGACAGGATCGGCTTTATTTGTACATTCTTTTTAGAGGAAATTTATTATGTTTGCTGAAATGTGCAGGGAATAAAGCGAGGACGGAGCTGGATTTGCAATTCATCAAAAGCTCTTCAGCAATGTTTTCATTGCAAATAATTAAAGAGGTTCTCCAGTTTAAGCTCATTGTCTCGAGAAGGAGTCCTTTATGGATGCTTTAGTAGTTTTACATGACAACATTGTGACCTATTTTAGCTTATTTACACCTTCACAAGTATGCAGAGTCATAGCTTGAAGCTTCTGGGCCTCGATGCAAAATCTGTACCAGGACCCTCTTAGTGTCCTCCAAGGTGGTAGATTGGCCACTGGGACCACATCCAATCACAAGTATTGCAACTCTTATAGTTAAGTCTCTGCTAGGACGCTGCTTTCAATGTACTACCAAGATGTGATTCAGCTCCAATTTGTTATGAATCAGTATTAGTATCTCTATTGACACCTCCACCGACTATTGTACTAAGCCTAACTTCCTCTACCGGAGGTGCTGAGGAGATGGACACTGTTTTGGAGGCACAGACTTCTACATTCTCTGCATGTGGTTGTGTAGTCTTAGTAGCTATGGAAAAATGGGTGTTCAGGTTGTTTTAGGGTTCAAAGAGTCTAGAATGGACTGCAACATGGATGTCACCATTTATAGTTCTCCAATAATATAGCTTGGACTTGAGGACCTCCTCAAAATGTACTCCAATAAGATTGACCAAAACTGTTCGGTATTTAAGTTTCAACTTTACTTCCTTCCTCATTGATCGGAGAAGCTAGTTACGGTCATCATCATTGAACGAAGAAGCTAGTTATTTCCTTCCTTACCGACAGAACAAGCTAGCTACTTCCATCCTCATTGATAGGAGAAGCTAGCTACTTCCATCCCCATTGATAGGAGAAGCTAGCTACTTCCATCCTCATTGATAGGAGAAGCTAGCTACTTCCATCCTCATTGATAGGAGAAGCTAGCTACTTCCATCCCCATTGATAGGAGAAGCTAGCTACTTCCATCCCCATTGATAGGAGAAGCTAGCTACTTCCATCCTCATTGATAGGAGAAGCTAGCTACTTCCATCCTCATTAACTATTGCCCCCCCCCCCCCAAGGGACTTATACTTTTCCTCCCTCTTAAATGCCCCAGAAATCACATCCATTCATTTACCATCAGCCCCTGCGAGCAGTACATGGATGGCAGACAGACTGCATTAATGTTTGCCTGTATCCCGCTGAGTGCTCCCATACAACAGAAGGAGGGATTTTCTGAAGATTCTGGAGCATTCAAGAAAAAATACATTTTCCTTTTTCTTTTCATTTTTTTTTCTTTTTACTTCTTTAGAGTTCTTAACTTCTTTAGAAAGCTGCTATGGAGAGACAGTGCATTTGCTTTCATTCTCAGCGGGATTAGGTCTTCTTTAAGAACGATGCTGAGAGATTATAAGGCTTCCATGTCTGTCATACTTTACTGGACAGAATAGCCAAAGTGCGATTTCTGTAGAGAAAGATAAAACTGCCTATATTAGACTGATGTGTTAATCAGCTCCGATGAGAATTCAGGAATTTGCACATTAAACATTTAGAACCCCAGATGAATATTGCAGCATGCGGGAAGATTTGTAAGATGTGATCAATTGTTTTGAGATCTTAATACAGTTATTAACAACCAGCACTAATTAAACTGCAGGAAGGACATTTCAGGTTTTCAAGATTTCTATCACTTTTCAAGTCAGTTCAGCTATTGGTATTAACACCTAAGCTAAATATGATTGCTAAACTAGCCATGACTGGTATAATACTGTAGAGGAAAAATACTATAATACTGACCAAGGATATAGCTACCATAATGCTGCCACTATGTACAAGAATATAACTACTGTAATACTGCCTCCTATGTACAAGAATATAACTACTATAATACTGCTCCTATGTACAAGAATATAACTACTATAATACTGCTCCTATGTACAAGAATATAACTACTATAATACTGCTCCTATGTACAAGAATATAACTACTATAATACTGCTCCTATGTACAAGAATATAACTACTATAATACTGCTCCTATGTACAGGAATATAACTACTATAATACTGCTCCTATGTACAAGAATATAACTACTATAATACTGCTCCTATGTACAAGAATATAACTACTATAATACTGCCTCCTATGTACAAGAATATAACTACTATAATACTGCTCTCTGTGCACAAGAATATAACTACTATAATACTGCTCCTATGTACAAGAATATAATGACTATAATACTGCTCCTATGTACAAGAATATAACTACTATAATACTGCTCCTATGTACAGCAATATAACTACTATAATACTGCTCCTATGTATAAGAATATGCTATAACTCTATAGTTACAGTATGATGCTATCTTGTACTGTATCATTATATATGTTATATAAATCACAGACTTTATTTCATATAAGATGTTCTATTATTTGGTAATACATCAGTATCAGTGTTGTATTGTTGTTTGCACACTTACCTCCATTTTGCTGCAGTTGGTTCCTGCCTATCTCACGCTTCTAAAACAAGCTGGAAACTTAAGAATAAAGGTTCTCAGTTTTATTCTTGGCTACAGATCTGGAGCTGAGCAGGTGCCAGATTCATCAAAGGAAACCTTCCCATTGTTAGTGGTGGGATTGCGCGCCGCGCTCCTCTGATCCAGCCGTGTCCCACTTTTGCTTCTGGAAAGCTTTGATTTAACATTTCCTGGAACAAAAGCTGCGCCCAACTTGATGTTGACATTTGCATCTTGGAACCTTTAGTTCTTGAGAGGACAAGGTGAAGAAGGTGGACATCTGCTGCAGGTGATTATCAAGGTATCGTGGCTACAGAAGACATTACATACAGAGACAAGTAATGAAGAGCGCTGCCGTCACTTAGCATTGTTACAGTGTTGTCCATGGTATTAGTCATTTGCGAGATATTACACATTGTATTGTATCTCAGAACTCTGCTTTATTATCTCATTGTACAAAGAGGCCAACTGAGAGCTCGGGAAGGCAAGATAAAATGATATATTGTATCAGGGCACTATGATATTTAATAACTTCTCTTATAATGTTAGTACATTGCCTTAAAGGGGTATTCCGGTGAGATTAAAGGGGTTGTCTCATCTCAGACAATAAGGAAATATTGCTAGGATATGCCCCCATTGGCTTATAGGTGTGGGTCCCACACCTATATAGGGAATAGAGCCCTGCAAAGTGATGGCTGGAGGACTCTGGTCCGGCCACCACCACCAAACGCTCTCCCCATAGAAGTGAATGGAAGCATACCGCTCATGACCGGCCTCCGTTCCCATTCCCTTCTATGGGCCGGACAGAAATAGCCGAGCCAGCACTCTGCTATTTGTGGTGGCCCCATAGAAAATAAATGGAGCAGGGCTGCGCATGCACAGTGCGCCCTCCACCACTTGCGGAGCTCCATTCTAAATATAGGTACGGGTCCCAGCGGTGGCTGGGCTCCTTTCATTTCAGTGGGGCTGCGGGATTTACGGGGCCTTTCATTATCTAGTAGTTATCGGATAAATTAATTTAACCAAAATACCCCTTTAAGCCGGCCATACACGTTACATAAATGTCAATTGCAGCGGGAGAGCTCTTCCCTAACGTGTATTGGGGCCTCCCAAATCAGCCCCCGTGGCAGATATTCGGGTGGAAATATGGATCAGGGAGTTGAAGTTTAACATGGCCGATCAATTCACTCTCAGGGAGATAATATGGTGCCAGAGGTCTCCTGCAGCGGCCTCCTCCCCTCTGCCCCTGCATGTTTGGGGGAGCTGAGTATGCATGTGTATTAGCTGATGAATACATTGTATCAGAGTAATAAGATACTATCTCAGGCCTCCAGATACCAGAGTGCAGGCATGCTACTGAGATACCGTCTCAGGATTCTGAAATCATATCTGAGATATTAAAGGGGTTGTCCAAGTTATATAAAAACTCCCTATAATTAACAAATGAATGGATATTCCCCTGTTTTCTCTGCTCCTTCCTGCGCTGCGCTCCAGTCATCACCGCCGCTATTTGTTTTCAGGCTGCAGCAGTTACATTCTGTGAACACAGGTCACGTCTGCAGCCAATCAGTGGACTCAACAGAGATGTCTCGTGCACGGCTGAGGCAAGCAATTGGCTGCAGTGACAACTTGTGTACGGAAGGTCACCACTGCAGCCAAGAAGACGGCGCCAGCAGCTGGAGGACCGGCATGCAGTTCTGAAAGAAACAGGGGAGAGAACAAGTGAGTATCCATTCCTTTGTTATATATGTTATATTCTTTATTCGTTTTTTTTATTTTTTATAATTTAAGGTCACATGATGTTTTGTTGAGCACTGACTTATTTTCTCACAATGCTGGTTTGTGACATGGAGAACCGCGCTACTATCTCAGATCTGAAAATCTCAGGGCCCTGACAGCCCCTGCAGGGATAGATTCGTGCCCTGGGATACTGAGCATTGACCACTTCTTATCTCCGAGCTCTGAGATGCTGTCTCATACCTCTGACTTCTGAGGTCAGTGAATTACATAGACATCTGCTAGATAGGATTTGACAAAAATTGGTGGATACCTTGCAAAGCAGGAGTCTGAAACTACAACTCCCAGCATGCCTCGATAGCCTTTGACTAGGGGTTGTAGTTTGACCACAGCTTCAGTCCACTGGTGGAAAGTCTTCACTTCTCGGCTGACAATTCCTACAGAGAGGACTTGTTGCCTTGGATACCCCGCTTAGGATAACTCCCAGCAGACTGCAGTATGTAAATCCGGACACATGTGAAATTCACAAGCTGCAGTGCGATAAGCTCACGGAATACATAGGAGACATGCATGATATAATGACATTGTAGAAGGGATAATGAGGGAAGGAAAATAATCTCATCCTGAATTCAACCAGTATTAGCATTGCTCCCTTTTTACCTCTGCGTGCCATATAAATGCCTCTGCTCACTTGCCGATCTATGGTATAGTCTTCTCCATTCACAGCCAGAGCTGCATCCCAAACTCTACTTATTTCCTTATGGGAGCTCACATGACACTTACACAGACTTTCTCTGCTCCGTCCCATGACAGCAGACTTTTTAAAAGCAGCTTTGGATGGGACTGGAGACAATGTGGTAGATCACTGATCTCTGAAATGTTGGTGAAGTGAAGTTATATGTCCAGGTCTGGGTTTTCATGACTTGCTTTAGCTCCATTTGTTCTTTATATTTCCAGTTTATCCCCCCCCCCCCCCTCCACTGGTCACACATCATTACAAGCTAAAGAACGAATGTCAATTTCAGAATTAATTTCTAAAGTGTATTAAAGAGAAAAAAGCCGATGTTGTGATTAAAAGTGTAAATTACCATAGATTTTAATTTCTTAATGCTCTAAACATTAGCGATCTGCGCTGTGCTGTAATCGGCAATACTCGTTTAATATCTTTTGAATTAAATGAGAACATTAATTGCACAATAAATCAGGAATCACTGAGTATTTAAGTGGCACCGAGAAATATGTCGCTTATAGAATGTGCCGGAGGCAGAGCGGCCGCGGCTGCATGTGATATGCAACCTGCAAAGAGCCATACTGTATATTTTCTGAATTTATGGGCCATCCAACAGAGAAGTTTCCCCATAAAATTCATGTATTAATCAGTACGTAACGACTGGGGCAAATATTCAGTTACCTGCCCCAACCCAGTATCTAAATACCCCAGTAGCAGAGTGGCTTGTTGCTGCTCCCCGATGCACAGCACCCAGGACACATCCCCCACTTCACTACATCCCTAGTTATCGTGTTCCAGCTTTCTTCCTTTCCCCTATCCTTCACTGATAGTTTCCTTTCTTCATCTCCCTATCCTCTGGTTCGTGTTCCATTAAAGTGTGGATCGCCAGGTCCAGCTGGCAAGCCTCACATCCATTGGCTCATTCTGTTCCTTCTCTTCTTCGTTATTTTGCTTCCCTTCTCTCTGTTCCTTCCCTTCTTCACTTTTTTCCTTCTGTTTTACCATTTTCACTGTTCTTTCCCTGCCTTACCTTATTCCTTCCCTTCTTTAGTCTGTTCCTTCCCATCTTCAGTCTGTTCCTTCCTGTCTTCACTCTGTTCCTTCCCTTCTTCACTCTGTTTCTTCCCTTCTTCACTCTGTTTCATCCATTCTTCACCCTGATCATTCCTTTCTTTACTGTGTTCTTCCCTTCTTCACCTTATTCCTTTCATTCTTCACTCCTGTCTTCACCCTGTTCCTTTTTGTCTTCAGTCTGTTCCTTCCCTTCTTCAGTCTGTTCCTTCCCTTCTTCAGTCTGTTCCTTCCCTTCTTCAGTCTTTTCCTTCCCTTCTTCGCTCAGTTTCTTCCCTTCTTCACTGTTTCTTCTCTTCTTCACTCTGTTTCTTCCCTTCTTCACTCTGTTTCTTCCCTTTTTCTCTCTGTTCCTTCCTGTCTTCACTCTGTTCCTTCCTTTATTCACTCTGCTCCTCCCCTTCTTCACTCTGTTCCTTCCCTTCTTCACTATGATCCTTCACTTCTTCACTTTTTTCCTTCTGTTTTACCATTTTCACTATGTTCTTTACCTTCCTTACCTTATTTCTTCCCTTTTTCACTCTGTTCCTTCCTGTCTTTACTCTATTCCCTCCTGTCTTCACTCTGTTCCTATCATTCTTCACTCTGTTCCTTCCCTTCTTCACTCTGCTCCTTCCATTCTTCACTCAGTTCCTTCCCTTCTTCACCGTATTCCTTCCATTCTTCACGCTGTTCCTTCCCTTCTTCACCTGGATCCTTCCTGTCTTTTCTGTGTTCTTTGCCCTCTTCACCTTATTCCTTTCATTCTTCATTCTGTTCCTTCTTGTCTTCACTCTGTTCCTTTTTGTCTTCAGTCTGTTCCTTCCCTTCGTCAGTCTTTTCTTTCCCTTCTTCACTCTGTTTATTTTCTTCTTCACTCTTTTTCTTCCATTCTTCACTCTGTTTCTATCCTTCTTCACTCTGTTACTTCCTGTCTTCACTTTGTTCCTTCCTTTCTTCACTCTGCTCCTTCCCCTCTTCACTCTGTTCCTTCCCTTCTTCACTCTGTTCCTTCCCTTCTTCACTTTTTTCTTCAGTTTTCCCATTTTCATTATGTTCTTTTCCTTCCTCATCTTATTCCTTCCCTTCTTCACTCTGTTCCTTCCCGTTTTCACTCTGTTCCTTCTCGTCTTTACTTTGTTCCTTCCCTTCTTCACTCTGTTCCTTCCCTTCTTTACTCTGTTCCTTCCATTCTTCACCCTGTTCCTTTCCTTCTTTACTCTGTCCCTTTCCTTCTTCACTCTGTCACTTCCCTTCTTCAGTCTGTTCCTTCTCTTCACTCTGTTCCTTCTCTTCCCTCTGTTCCTTCTTGTCTTCAGTCTATTCCTTCCGTTCTTCACTCTGTTCCTTCCCTTCTTCAGTCGGTTCCTTCCCTTCTTTACTCTGTTTCTTCCCTTCTTTACTCTGTTTCTTCCCTTCTTCACTCTGTTTCTTCATTTCTTCACTCTGTTTCTATCCTTCTTCACTCTGTTTCTATTCTTCTTCACTCTGTTCCTTCCCTTCTCATTTTTTGTTCTGTTTTACCATTTTCACTATGTTCTTTCCCTTCCCTTCTTCACTCTGTGCCTTCCCGTTTTGACTCTGTGCCTTCCCGTTTTGACTCTGTGCCTTCCCGTTTTCACTCTGTGCCTTCCCGTCTTCACTCTGTGCCTTCCCGTCTTCACTCTGTGCCTTCCCGTCTTCACTCTGTGCCTTCCCGTCTTCACTCTGTGCCTTCCCTTCTGCACTTTTTCTTCCCTTCTTTACTCTGTTCCTTCCCTTCTCTCTGCTCCTTCCATTCTTCTCTCTGCTCCTACCTGTCTTCACTAAGTTTCTTCCCTTCTTCACTTTGCTCCTTCCCTTCTTCACTTTGTTGCTTCCCTTCTTGTCGCTGTTCCTACCTGTCTTCACTCAGTTTCTTCCCTTCTTCACTTTGCTCCTTCCCTTCTTCACTTTGCTCCTTCCCTTCTTGTCTCTGTTCCTACTTGTCTTCACTCAGTTTCTTCCCTTCTTCACTTTGCTCCTTCCCTTCTTGTCTCTGTTCCTACCTGTCTTCACTCTGTTTCTTCCCTTGTTCACTCTTACCGTTTTCACTTTGTTCCTTCTGTCTCTGTTAGATCCTTGCATTGTAAACATACCCAAATCTCCCCTTGTGGTACAGAAGATCTGGGTAGAATTTTAGAGTAGAGAAGCTTCTTCTGCTGGTTTTCCTTTCATAAATATCCCATCCCAGTGACGACTCCATGGGGGAAGCAGTTGTTCTGTATCTGCACTTGAGACGACTCTGGGGCAATTCTTATAATAAAGAATCGACATTATCACATAAGTTGTCCCGTGGTCTGTTCAAATGCAGTCGTTCCTTGAGGCTTCTTATTTATCTAAAGATGTGTCTCCACACTCAGTGCCATTGCATCTTGTAGAGGCTAGCCACCATAAATTACACCTCAACTCATCATCTTAAGTTGTGGCTTGAAAAAAAATAAAAAAATAAAAAATCACATTTTTTATTTAACTTTCTTGACTTTTTTTTTAAACTTAATTATCAGGCTGGAATAAAAGTAATACAATGTTTAGCAAATTGTTTTTGCTTTTAACAATTTGGAGGTTCAGTGGACCTCAAACCTCCCAAGAGTTAGTTTGAACACAGCAACGTTCTGCAGCGCTGTTACATTGTGGAGCGCTGGTGGCGCCTGCAAACGGTTCATCATCCTGACATTTTTTAATTAGCTGAGGGAAGCAATAAGAAAGAATAAGCTGCAGCCATCTATTAATACATATTCCGGGACAGATGAGGCCTGGTCGCTGGGGGAGCTTTTTTTTGCAAGTTGCAAAATAGAACAATCTCACCAAAATGATGGGAGTTTGCAGGTGGATGCATTTTCATTACTCACAAGTCATGTGATCATTCAGTGAAACAATGTAATAAGAAATGAAAACATTGTAAAAGTCTGGGATATCCCACAGGAACTCACTGAGCATGCGCCTCTCAGTATATGAACTTTGAGTAATATATGTAGGCGACATGCAAGGTGACAAGGGACATGTGCGCCGACACACACCCCTCCGTAATTACGATACACAATTGTTTATAACCTTTATGTCCTGCAATCTGTAGCAGAAGCTCCGCCTGACTAAGGGGCTGTGGGCACTGCTGTGTGTCGGGGTGACCACCTGCCTCCCAGGGACATTCTAGACCAGGGTTAGCCAACCTGCGGCTCTCCAGCTGTTGTAAAACTACAACTCCCACCATGCCCTGCTGTAGGCTGATAGCTGTAGGCAGACTAGGCATGCTGGGAGTTGTAGTTTTGCCACAGCTGGAGAGCCGCAGGTCGGCCATACCTGTTCTAGACCAACTGTTTTAATGTGCTTAATTACCTGCAGCAGATGTGAAATCATCCTAATCTATGACCTGTAAAAGGGGCGGAGCTTCAAACGCACGTGAAACTAAAATAGGTGGAGCTGTGACAACTTTCCAACTATCACTCGTGAAAAACTGATACATTGTAATTAATCAAGAGAAAGTAAAACTAAGAAATCAGCAGGTAGGAGCATTGCTATAGCAGGTGCAGAGTTAGCAGCTGCAACCAACTCCTGGAGCCTGAGGGGCCCAAGGGCCCTTCTGCAACACATGATTTGTGTATGACAGCTGATAGATATGTGAATCTGGTTGTGTGTGGGTGTTGGTGTGGGTGGGGGGTTGTTACAGATTTTGCTTTGGAATCAGAAACTTAAAGTCACATCACAAACAAGGGGCAACTTCTGCACCAAGAGTGAAGTTACCCTTAAATATTAACAGGGCGAAAGCATTTTACGGAATATGAAGATTTGCCGACCCTTCTAGAATTAGTAATATAAACCGAGCCGTGAGATCCATTCAGAAGGAAGAGCCGCTGCTTATTACACAGATATATGTTAGGGCTGAGGTGGATCCAGAGGATTTGGCAATTGTTATATCGTGTGATGAACACTCAGGTATTTGCTGTTAGCTGAGTCCACGGCGCTGGAGCTGCAGGGCCCAGAAACACAGAGGGAGTTCTGTTCATTTCAAGTAGAGACGTAGCAGAGTCTGTCAGGCTGCATCATACCAGATGAAGACAGAACCAGGATGGAGCAGCAGAGCCGTCAGCACTAGGGATGAGCGAACCCGAACTGTATAGTTCGGGTTCGTACCGAATTTTGGGGTGTCCGTGACACGGACCCGAACCCGGACATTTTCGTAAAAGTCCGGGTTCGGGTTCGGTGTTCGTCGCTTTCTTCGCGCTTTTGTGACGCTTTCTTGGCGCTTTTTGAAAGGCTGCAAAGCAGCCAATCAACAAGCGTCATACTACTTGCCCCAAGAGGCCATCACAGCCATGCCTACTATTGGCATGGCTGTGATTGGCCAGAGCACCATGTGACCCAGCCTCTATTTAAGCTGGAGTCACATAGCGCCGCCCGTCACTCTGCTCTGATTAGCGTAGGGAGAGGTTGCGGCTGCGACAGTAGGGCGAGATTAGGCAGATTAACTCCTCCAAAGGACTTGATTAACTGATCGATCTGCAGCTGTGGATCATTGAGCTGCTGATCCTCAATTGCTCACTGTTTTTAGGCTGCACAGACCGTTTGTCAGTCTCATTTTTCTGGGGTGATCGGCGGCCATTTTGTGTCTTGTGGTGCGCCAGCACAAGCTGCGACCAAGTGCATTTAACCCTCAATGGTGTGGTTGTTTTTTGGCTAAAGCCTACATCAGGGTGAAGCTGTGACACCAAGTGCATTTAACCAGCAATAGTCTGTTCATTTTTTGGCCATATACAAAATCAGGGGCAAGCTGCGCCTGTCACCAAGTGCATTTAACCCTCAATGGTGTGGTTGTTTTTTGGCTAAAGCCTACATCAGGGTGAAGCTGTCACACCAAGTGCATTTAACCAGCAATAGTCTGTTCATTTTTTGGCCATATACAAAATCAGGGGCAAGCTGCGCCTGTCACCAAGTGCATTTAACCCTCAATGGTGTGGTTGTTTTTTGGCTAAAGCCTACATCAGGGTGAAGCTGTCACACCAAGTGCATTTAACCAGCAATAGTCTGTTCATTTTTTGGCCATATACAAAATCAGGGGCAAGCTGCGCCTGTCACCAAGTGCATTTAACCCTCAATGGTGTGGTTGTTTTTTGGCTAAAGCCTACATCAGGGTGAAGCTGTCACACCAAGTGCATTTAACCAGCAATAGTCTGTTCATTTTTTGGCCATATCCCAGTCTAATTCTGTCACTAAATCCATACCGGTCACCCAGCGCCTAAATACTAGGCCTCAAATTTATATCCAGCTAAATCTGTCCCTAGTGCTGTAGCTGGGCGAGTTATTTAGTGTCCGTTCAAGCACATTTCTTGTTCTGGGTTGAAATACAATTCCCAATTTAGCAATTTCATAATTTAGTGGTTCCTGCTATATCAGAGCTCTTTGAAATCTATCCCAAAAAGGGTATATAATATTGAAGGTGCACATAGGGTCATTCAGAGTAACTTCACACACACCCGCTACTGTGTATTTCCAAGTCTAATTCTGTCACTAAATCCATACCGGTGACCCAGCGCCTAAATACTAGGCCTCAAATTTAATTCCCTCTAAATCTCTCGTTACCCACCGCTGTACTGTTGTTGCTGGGCAAGATATTTAGTGTCCGTCAAAGCACATTTTTTGTTCTGGGTTGAAGTACAATTCCCAATTTAGCAATTTCATAATTTAGTGGTTTCTGCTATATCAGAGCTATTTGAAATCTATCCCAAAAAGGGTATATAATATTGAAGGTGCACATAGGGTCATTCAGAATAACTTCACACACACCCGCTACTGTGTATTTCCAAGTCTAATTCTGTCACTAAACCCATACCTGTCACCCAGCGCCTAAATACTAGGCCTCAAATTTAAATCCCTCTAAATCTCTCGTTACCGTTGTCCTGTTGTAGCTGGGAAAGTTATTTAGTGCCCGTCAAAGCACATTTTTTGTTCTGGGTTGAAGTACAATTCCCAATTTAGCAATTTCATAATTTAGTGGTTCCTGCTATATCAGAGCTATTTGAAATCTATCCCAAAAAGGGTATATAATATTGAAGGTGCACATAGGGTCATTCAGAATAACTTCACACACACCCGCTACTGTGTATTTCCAAGTCTAATTCTGTCACTAAATCCATACCGGTGACCCAGCGCCTAAATACTAGGCCTCAAATTTAATTCCCTCTAAATCTCTCGTTACCCACCGCTGTACTGTTGTTGCTGGGCAAGATATTTAGTGTCCGTCAAAGCACATTTTTTGTTCTGGGTTGAAGTACAATTCCCAATTTAGCAATTTCATAATTTAGTGGTTTCTGCTATATCAGAGCTATTTGAAATCTATCCCTAAAAGGGTATATAATATTGAAGGTGCACATAGGGTCATTCAGAATAACTTCACACACACCCGCTACTGTGTATTTCCAAGTCTAATTCTGTCACTAAACCCATACCTGTCACCCAGCGCCTAAATACTAGGCCTCAAATTTATATCCAGCTAAATCTGTCCCTAGTGCTGTAGCTGGGCGAGTTATTTAGTGTCCGTTCAAGCACATTTCTTGTTCTGGGTTGAAATACAATTCCCAATTTAGCAATTTCATAATTTAGTGGTTCCTGCTATATCAGAGCTCTTTGAAATCTATCCCAAAAAGGGTATATAATATTGAAGGTGCACATAGGGTCATTCAGAGTAACTTCACACACACCCGCTACTGTGTATTTCCAAGTCTAATTCTGTCACTAAATCCATACCGGTGACCCAGCGCCTAAATACTAGGCCTCAAATTTAATTCCCTCTAAATCTCTCGTTACCCACCGCTGTACTGTTGTTGCTGGGCAAGATATTTAGTGTCCGTCAAAGCACATTTTTTGTTCTGGGTTGAAGTACAATTCCCAATTTAGCAATTTCATAATTTAGTGGTTTCTGCTATATCAGAGCTATTTGAAATCTATCCCAAAAAGGGTATATAATATTGAAGGTGCACATAGGGTCATTCAGAATAACTTCACACACACCCGCTACTGTGTATTTCCAAGTCTAATTCTGTCACTAAACCCATACCTGTCACCCAGCGCCTAAATACTAGGCCTCAAATTTAAATCCCTCTAAATCTCTCGTTACCGTTGTCCTGTTGTAGCTGGGAAAGTTATTTAGTGCCCGTCAAAGCACATTTTTTGTTCTGGGTTGAAGTACAATTCCCAATTTAGCAATTTCATAATTTAGTGGTTCCTGCTATATCAGAGCTATTTGAAATCTATCCCAAAAAGGGTATATAATATTGAAGGTGCACATAGGGTCATTCAGAATAACTTCACACACACCCGCTACTGTGTATTTCCAAGTCTAATTCTGTCACTAAATCCATACCGGTGACCCAGCGCCTAAATACTAGGCCTCAAATTTAATTCCCTCTAAATCTCTCGTTACCCACCGCTGTACTGTTGTTGCTGGGCAAGATATTTAGTGTCCGTCAAAGCACATTTTTTGTTCTGGGTTGAAGTACAATTCCCAATTTAGCAATTTCATAATTTAGTGGTTTCTGCTATATCAGAGCTATTTGAAATCTATCCCTAAAAGGGTATATAATATTGAAGGTGCACATAGGGTCATTCAGAATAACTTCACACACACCCGCTACTGTGTATTTCCAAGTCTAATTCTGTCACTAAACCCATACCTGTCACCCAGCGCCTAAATACTAGGCCTCAAATTTATATCCAGCTAAATCTGTCCCTAGTGCTGTAGCTGGGCGAGTTATTTAGTGTCCGTTCAAGCACATTTCTTGTTCTGGGTTGAAATACAATTCCCAATTTAGCAATTTCATAATTTAGTGGTTCCTGCTATATCAGAGCTCTTTGAAATCTATCCCAAAAAGGGTATATAATATTGAAGGTGCACATAGGGTCATTCAGAGTAACTTCACACACACCCGCTACTGTGTATTTCCAAGTCTAATTCTGTCACTAAATCCATACCGGTGACCCAGCGCCTAAATACTAGGCCTCAAATTTAATTCCCTCTAAATCTCTCGTTACCCACCGCTGTACTGTTGTTGCTGGGCAAGATATTTAGTGTCCGTCAAAGCACATTTTTTGT
The DNA here is from genome assembly GCF_014858855.1 of Bufo gargarizans. Classification (NCBI taxonomy): domain Eukaryota; kingdom Metazoa; phylum Chordata; class Amphibia; order Anura; family Bufonidae; genus Bufo; species Bufo gargarizans. The sequence continues at coordinate 48,000,598 of NC_058086.1, forward strand.
TCTGGGTTGAAGTACAATTCCCAATTTAGCAATTTCATAATTTAGTGGTTTCTGCTATATCAGAGCTATTTGAAATCTATCCCAAAAAGGGTATATAATATTGAAGGTGCACATAGGGTCATTCAGAATAACTTCACACACACCCGCTACTGTGTATTTCCAAGTCTAATTCTGTCACTAAACCCATACCTGTCACCCAGCGCCTAAATACTAGGCCTCAAATTTAAATCCCTCTAAATCTCTCGTTACCGTTGTCCTGTTGTAGCTGGGAAAGTTATTTAGTGCCCGTCAAAGCACATTTTTTGTTCTGGGTTGAAGTACAATTCCCAATTTAGCAATTTCATAATTTAGTGGTTCCTGCTATATCAGAGCTATTTGAAATCTATCCCAAAAAGGGTATATAATATTGAAGGTGCACATAGGGTCATTCAGAATAACTTCACACACACCCGCTACTGTGTATTTCCAAGTCTAATTCTGTCACTAAATCCATACCGGTGACCCAGCGCCTAAATACTAGGCCTCAAATTTAATTCCCTCTAAATCTCTCGTTACCCACCGCTGTACTGTTGTTGCTGGGCAAGATATTTAGTGTCCGTCAAAGCACATTTTTTGTTCTGGGTTGAAGTACAATTCCCAATTTAGCAATTTCATAATTTAGTGGTTTCTGCTATATCAGAGCTATTTGAAATCTATCCCAAAAAGGGTATATAATATTGAAGGTGCACATAGGGTCATTCAGAATAACTTCACACACACCCGCTACTGTGTATTTCCAAGTCTAATTCTGTCACTAAACCCATACCTGTCACCCAGCGCCTAAATACTAGGCCTCAAATTTAAATCCCTCTAAATCTCTCGTTACCGTTGTCCTGTTGTAGCTGGGAAAGTTATTTAGTGCCCGTCAAAGCACATTTTTTGTTCTGGGTTGAAGTACAATTCCCAATTTAGCAATTTCATAATTTAGTGGTTCCTGCTATATCAGAGCTATTTGAAATCTATCCCAAAAAGGGTATATAATATTGAAGGTGCACATAGGGTCATTCAGAATAACTTCACACACACCCGCTACTGTGTATTTCCAAGTCTAATTCTGTCACTAAATCCATACCGGTGACCCAGCGCCTAAATACTAGGCCTCAAATTTAATTCCCTCTAAATCTCTCGTTACCCACCGCTGTACTGTTGTTGCTGGGCAAGATATTTAGTGTCCGTCAAAGCACATTTTTTGTTCTGGGTTGAAGTACAATTCCCAATTTAGCAATTTCATAATTTAGTGGTTTCTGCTATATCAGAGCTATTTGAAATCTATCCCTAAAAGGGTATATAATATTGAAGGTGCACATAGGGTCATTCAGAATAACTTCACACACACCCGCTACTGTGTATTTCCAAGTCTAATTCTGTCACTAAATCCATACCGGTGACCCAGCGCCTAAATACTAGGCCTCAAATTTAATTCCCTCTAAATCTCTCGTTACCCACCGTTGTACTGTTGTTGCTGGGCAAGATATTTAGTGTCCGTCAAAGCACATTTTTTGTTCTGGGTTGAAGTACAATTCCCAATTTAGCAATTTCATAATTTAGTGGTTTCTGCTATATCAGAGCTATTTGAAATCTATCCCTAAAAGGGTATATAATATTCAAGGTGCACATTGGGTCATTCAGAATAACTTCACACACACACGCTTCTGTGCATTTCCAAGTCTAATTCTGTCACTAAATCCATACCGGTCACCCAGCGCCTAAATACTAGGCCTCAAATTTATATCCCGCTGAATTTGAATACAATACATTGGGCCAAATAATATATTTGTTGTTGTGGTGAACCATAACAATGAGAAAAACATCTAGTAAGGGACGCGGACGTGGACATGGTCGTGGTGGTGTTAGTGGACCCTCTGGTGCTGGGAGAGGACGTGGCCGTTCTGCCACATCCACACGTCCTAGTGTACCAACTACCTCAGGTCCCAGTAGCCGCCAGAATTTACAGCGATATATGGTGGGGCCCAATGCCGTTCTAAGGATGGTAAGGCCTGAGCAGGTACAGGCATTAGTCAATTGGGTGGCCGACAGTGGATCCAGCACGTTCACATTATCTCCCACCCAGTCTTCTGCAGAAAGCGCACAGATGGCGCCTGAAAACCAACCCCATCAGTCTGTCACATCACCCCCATGCATACCAGGGAAACTGTCTCAGCCTCAAGTTATGCAGCAGTCTCTTATGCTGTTTGAAGACTCCGCTGGCAGGGTTTCCCAAGGGCATCCACCTAGCCCTTCCCCAGCGGTGAAAGACATAGAATGCACTGACGCACAACCACTTATGTTTCCTGATGATGAGGACATGGGAATACCACCTCAGCATGTCTCTGATGATGACGAAACACAGGTGCCAACTGCTGCGTCTTTCTGCAGTGTGCAGACTGAACAGGAGGTCAGGGATCAAGACTGGGTGGAAGACGATGCAGGGGACGATGAGGTCCTAGACCCCACATGGAATGAAGGTCGTGCCACTGACTTTCACAGTTCGGAGGAAGAGGCAGTGGTGAGACCGAGCCAACAGCGTAGCAAAAGAGGGAGCAGTGGGCAAAAGCAGAACACCCGCCGCCAAGAGACTCCGCCTGCTACTGACCGCCGCCATCTGGGACCGAGCACCCCAAAGGCAGCTTCAAGGAGTTCCCTGGCATGGCACTTCTTCAAACAATGTGCTGACGACAAGACCCGAGTGGTTTGCACGCTGTGCCATCAGAGCCTGAAGCGAGGCATTAACGTTCTGAACCTGAGCACAACCTGCATGACCAGGCACCTGCATGCAAAGCATGAACTGCAGTGGAGTAAACACCTTAAAACCAAGGAAGTCACTCAGGCTCCCCCTGCTACCTCTTCTGCTGCTGCCGCCTCGGCCTATTCTGCTGCTGCCGCCTCGGCCTCTTCCTCCGCCTCTGGAGGAACGTTGGCACCTGCCGCCCAGCAAACAGGGGATGTACCACCAACACCACCACCACCACCTCCGTCACCAAGCGTCTCAACCATGTCACACGCCAGCGTTCAGCTCTCCATCTCACAAACATTTGATAGAAAGCGTAAATTCCCACCTAGCCACCCTCGATCCCTGGCCCTGAATGCCAGCATTTCTAAACTACTGGCCTATGAAATGCTGTCATTTAGGCTGGTGGACACAGACAGCTTCAAACAGCTCATGTCGCTTGCTGTCCCACAGTATGTTGTTCCCAGCCGGCACTACTTCTCCAAGAGAGCCGTGCCTTCCCTGCACAACCAAGTATCCGATAAAATCAAGTGTGCACTGCGCAACGCCATCTGTAGCAAGGTCCACCTAACCACAGATACGTGGACCAGTAAGCACGGCCAGGGACGCTATATCTCCCTAACTGCACACTGGGTAAATGTAGTGGCAGCTGGGCCCCAGGCGGAGAGCTGTTTGGCGCACGTCCTTCCGCCGCCAAGGATCGCAGGGCAACATTCTTTGCCTCCTGTTGCCACCTCCTCCTTCTCGGCTTCCTCCTCCTCTTCTTCCACCTGCTCATCCAGTCAGCCACACACCTTCACCACCAACTTCAGCACAGCCCGGGGTAAACGTCAGCAGGCCATTCTGAAACTCATATGTTTGGGGGACAGGCCCCACACCGCACAGGAGTTGTGGCGGGGTATAGAACAACAGACCGACGAGTGGTTGCTGCCGGTGAGCCTCAAGCCCGGCCTGGTGGTGTGTGATAATGGGCGAAATCTCGTTGCAGCTCTGGGACTAGCCAATTTGACGCACATCCCTTGCTTGGCGCATGTGCTGAATTTGGTGGTGCAGAAGTTCATTCACAACTACCCCGACATGTCAGAGCTGCTGCATAAAGTGCGGGCCGTCTGTTCGCGCTTCCGGCGTTCACATCCTGCTGCTGCTCGCCTGTCTGCGCTACAGCGTAACTTCGGCCTTCCCGCTCACCGCCTCATATGCGACGTGCCCACCAGGTGGAACTCCACCTTGCACATGCTGGACAGACTGTGCGAGCAGCAGCAGGCCATAGTGGAGTTTCAGCTGCAGCACGCACGGGTCAGTCGCACTACAGAACAGCACCACTTCACCACCAATGACTGGGCCTCCATGCGAGACCTGTGTGCCCTGTTGCGCTGTTTCGAGTACTCCACCAACATGGCCAGTGGCGATGACACCGTTATCAGCGTTACAATACCACTTCTATGTCTCCTTGAGAAAACACTTAGGGCGATGATGGAAGAGGAGGTGGCCCAGGAGGAGGAGGAGGAGGAGGAGGAAGAGGGGTCATTTTTAGCACTTTCAGGCCAGTCTCTTCGAAGTGACTCAGAGGGAGGTTTTTGGCAACAGCAGAGGCCAGGTACAAATGTGGCCAGCCAGGGCCCACTACTGGAGGACGAGGAGGACGAGGATGAGGAGGAGGTGGAGGAGGATGAGGATGAAGCATGGTCACAGCGGGGTGGCACCCAACGCAGCTCGGGTCCATCACTGGTGCGTGGCTGGGGGGAAAGGCAGGACGATGACGATACGCCTCCCACAGAGGACAGCTTGTCCTTATCCCTGGGCAGCCTGGCACACATGAGCGACTACATGCTGCAGTGCCTGCGCAACGACAGCAGAGTTGCCCACATTTTAACCTGTGCGGACTACTGGGTTGCCACCCTGCTGGATCCACGCTACAAAGACAATGTGCCCACCTTACTTCCTGCACTGGAGCGTGATAGGAAGATGCGCGAGTACAAGCGCACGTTGGTAGACACGCTACTGAGAGCATTCCCAAATGTCACAGGGGAACAAGTGGAAGCCCAAGGCCAAGGCAGAGGAGGAGCAAGAGGTCGCCAAGGCAGCTGTGTCACGGCCAGCTCCTCTGAGGGCAGGGTTAGCATGGCAGAGATGTGGAAAACTTTTGTCAACACGCCACAGCTAACTGCACCACCACCTGATACGCAACGTGTTAGCAGGAGGCAACATTTCACTAACATGGTGGAACAGTACGTGTGCACACCCCTCCACGTACTGACTGATGGTTCGGCCCCATTCAACTTCTGGGTCTCTAAATTGTCCACGTGGCCAGAGCTAGCCTTTTATGCCTTGGAGGTGCTGGCCTGCCCGGCAGCCAGCGTTTTGTCTGAACGTGTATTCAGCACGGCAGGGGGCGTCATTACAGACAAACGCAGCCGCCTGTCTACAGCCAATGTGGACAAGCTGACGTTCATAAAAATGAACCAGGCATGGATCCCACAGGACCTGTCCGTCCCTTGTCCAGATTAGACATTAACTACCTCCCCATAACCATATATTATTGGACTCCAGGGCACTTCCTCATTCAATCCTATTTTTATTTTCATTTTACCATTATATTGCGAGGCTACCCAAAGTTGAATGAACCTCTCCTCTGCCTGTGTGCTAGGCCTAAATATATGCCAATGGACTGTTGCAGTGGTGGGTGACGTGAAGCCTGATTCTCTGCTATGATATGAAGACTGATTCTCTGCTGACATGAAGCCAGATTGTCTGTTACGGGACCTTTCTCCTCTGCCTGGGTTCTGGGCCTAAATTTATGAAAATTGACTCTTACAGTGGTGGGTGACGTGAAGCCTGATTCTCTGCTATGATATGAAGACTGATTCTCTGCTGACATGAAGCCAGATTCTCTGTTACGGGACCTCTCTCCTCTGCCTGGGTGCTGGGCCTAAATTTATGACAATGGACTGTTGCAGTGGTGGCTGACGTGAAGCCTGATTCTCTGCTATGACATGCAGACTGATTCTCTGCTGTCATGAAGCCAGATTGTCTGTTACGGGACCTCTCTGCTCTGCCTGTGTGCTAGGCCTAAATATATGCCAATGGACTGTTGCAGTGGTGGCTGACGTGAAGCCTCATTCTCTGCTATGACATGCAGACTGATTCTCTGCTGTCATGAAGCCAGATTGTCTGTTACGGGACCTCTCTGCTCTGCCTGTGTGCTAGGCCTAAATATATGCCAATGGACTGTTGCAGTGGTGGGTGACGTGAAGCCTCATTCTCTGCTATGACATGCAGACTGATTCTCTGCTGACATGAAGCCAGATTGTCTGTTACGGGACCTCTCTGCTCTGCCTGTGTGCTAGGCCTAAATATATGCCAATGGACTGTTGCAGTGGTGGGTGACGTGAAGCCTCATTCTCTGCTATGACATGCAGACTGATTCTCTGCTGACATGAAGCCAGATTGTCTGTTACGGGACCTCTCTGCTCTGCCTGTGTGCTAGGCCTAAATATATGCCAATGGACTGTTGCAGTGGTGGGTGACGTGAAGCCTCATTCTCTGCTATGACATGCAGACTGATTCTCTGCTGACATGAAGCCAGATTGTCTGTTACGGGACCTCTCTGCTCTGCCTGTGTGCTAGGCCTAAATATATGCCAATGGACTGTTGCAGTGGTGGGTGACGTGAAGCCTCATTCTCTGCTATGACATGCAGACTGATTCTCTGCTGACATGAAGCCAGATTGTCTGTTACGGGACCTCTCTGCTCTGCCTGTGTGCTAGGCCTAAATATATGCCAATGGACTGTTGCAGTGGTGGGTGACGTGAAGCCTCATTCTCTGCTATGACATGCAGACTGATTCTCTGCTGACATGAAGCCAGATCCTCTGTTACGGGAGCTCTCTCCTCTGCCTGGGTGCTGGGCCTAAATTTATGACAATTGACTGTTGCAGTGGTGGGTGACGTGAAGCCTGATTCTCTGCTATGATATGAAGACTGATTCTCTGCTGACATGAAGCCAGATTGTCTGTTACGGGACCTTTCTCCTCTGCCTGGGTTCTGGGCCTAAATTTATGAAAATTGACTCTTACAGTGGTGGGTGACGTGAAGCCTGATTCTCTGCTATGATATGAAGACTGATTCTCTGCTGACATGAAGCCAGATTCTCTGTTACGGGACCTCTCTCCTCTGCCTGGGTGCTGGGTAGTGTTGAGCGCGAATATTCGAAAAGCAAATTTTTTTCGCGAATATCGCAACTTCGCGATTTCGCGAATATTTCGAATATAGTGCTATATATTCGTAAAAACGAATATTCGTTTTTTGTTTCCCCCCCCCCCCCCCACAAAATTACAGTACACATATAATTGATTGTTTCCCAAAGGTCCAACAGCTCAGATCTTACTCACATTGCCTAGAAAGTGATTGAGGCGCGAATCTTCGTAAGGCGATTTTATTAGCGCACATGCGAATATCGGCACGTCCCAGAACAGAGGCAAAGGGCTTTGCATTCATACATTAGTGAATTGAGTTGCGAATCTTCGTAAGGCGATTTTATTAGCGCACATGCGAATATCTACACTTGTCCCAGAACAGAGGCAAAGGGCTTTGCATTCATACATTAGTGATTGAATTGAGCTGCGAATCTTCGTAAGGCGATTTTATTAACGCAAATGCAAATATCTACACTTGTCCCCAGAACAGAGAGGCAAAGGCCTGTGCATTCATATAGTATAGCACCATATTCGCGAATACGTAGAACTTCGTAAAAGTCGATTTACGAATATTCGTATTTTTTATTTTACTTTCCACCTTACAGATTACATTGATCTGTACTCTGTCAACTACTGTCATCACCCCCCACTGTATCTCGATTGATTCCCAAAAGTCTCACATTCCCTAGAAAGTGATTGAGGTGCGAATCTTCGTAAGGCGATTTTATTAGCGCACATGCGAATATCTACACTTGTCCCAGAACAGAGGCAAAGGGCATTGCATTCATACATTAGTGATTGAATTGAGTTGCGAATCTTCGTAAGGCGATTTCATTAGCGCACATGTGAATTTTGCATAGCATATGTATTATGCGATAATTCGAATTATCGCATATGCGAAATAATAACGAATTTGAATAATCGCGAATATTTTACGAATATTCTTTCGAATATTCACAAAATTTCGCGAATTCGAATATGGGACATGCCGCTCAACACTAGTGCTGGGCCTAAATTTATGACAATGGACTGTTGCAGTGGTGGGTGACGTGAAGCCTGATTCTCTGCTATGACATGCAGACTGATTCTCTGCTGACATGAAGCCAGATTGTCTGTTACGGGACCTCTCTCCTCTGCCTGGGTGCTGGGCCTAAATATATGCCAATGGACTGTTGCAGTGGTGGCTGACGTGAAGCCTCATTCTCTGCTATGACATGCAGACTAATTCTCTGCTGACATGAAGACAGATTCTCTGTTACGGGACCTCTCTCCTCTGCCTGGGTGCCGGGGCCTAAATATCTGAGAATGGACTGTTCCAGTGGTGGCTGACGTGAAGCCTCATTCTCTGCTATGACATGCAGACTAATTCTCTGCTGACATGAAGACAGATTCTCTGTTACGGGACCTCCCTCCTCTGCCTGGGTGCTGGGCCTAAATATATGCCAATGGACTGTTGCAGTGGTGGCTGACGTGAAGCCTCATTCTCTGCTATGACATGCAGACTAATTCTCTGCTGACATGAAGACAGATTCTCTGTTACGGGACCTCCCTCCTCTGCCTGGGTGCTGGGCCTAAATATATGCCAATGGACTGTTGCAGTGGTGGCTGACGTGAAGCCTCATTCTCTGCTATGACATGCAGACTGATTCTCTGCTGACATGAAGCCAGATTCTCTGTTACGGGACCTCTCTCCTCTGCCTGTGTGTGTGCTGGGCCTAAATATATGCCAATGGACTGTTGCAGTGGTGGCTGACGTGAAGCCTCATTCTCTGCTATGACATGCAGACTGATTCTCTGCTGACATGAAGCCAGATTCTCTGTTACGGGACCTCTCTCCTCTGCCTGTGTGTGTGCTGGGCCTAAATATATGCCAATGGACTGTTGCAGTGGTGGCTGACGTGAAGCCTCATTCTCTGCTATGACATGCAGACTAATTCTCTGCTGACATGAAGACAGATTCTCTGTTACGGGACCTCCCTCCTCTGCCTGGGTGCTGGGCCTAAATATATGCCAATGGACTGTTGCAGTGGTGGCTGACGTGAAGCCTCATTCTCTGCTATGACATGCAGACTGATTCTCTGCTGACATGAAGCCAGATTCTCTGTTACGGGACCTCTCTCCTCTGCCTGTGTGTGTGCTGGGCCTAAATATATGCCAATGGACTGTTGCAGTGGTGGCTGACGTGAAGCCTCATTCTCTGCTATGACATGCAGACTGATTCTCTGCTGACATGAAGCCAGATTCTCTGTTACGGGACCTCTCTCCTCTGCCTGTGTGTGTGCTGGGCCTAAATATATGCCAATGGACTGTTGCAGTGGTGGCTGACGTGAAGCCTCATTCTCTGCTATGACATGCAGACTAATTCTCTGCTGACATGAAGACAGATTCTCTGTTACGGGACCTCCCTCCTCTGCCTGGGTGCTGGGCCTAAATATATGCCAATGGACTGTTGCAGTGGTGGCTGACGTGAAGCCTCATTCTCTGCTATGACATGCAGACTAATTCTCTGCTGACATGAAGACAGATTCTCTGTTACGGGACCTCTCTCCTCTGCCTGGGTGCCGGGGCCTAAATATCTGAGAATGGACTGTTCCAGTGGTGGGTGACGGGAAGCCAGATTCTCTGCTATGGAACCTCTCTCCAATTGATTTTGGTTAATTTTTATTTATTTAATTTTTATTTTAATTCATTTCCCTATCCACATTTGTTTGCAGGGGATTTACCTACATGTTGCTGCCTTTTGCAGCCCTCTAGCTCTTTCCTGGGCTGTTTTACAGCCTTTTTAGTGCCGAAAAGTTCGGGTCCCCATTGACTTCAATGGGGTTCGGGTTCGGGACGAAGTTCGGATCGGGTTCGGATCCCGAACCCGAACATTTCCGGGATGTTCGGCCGAACTTCTCGAACCCGAACATCCAGGTGTTCGCTCAACTCTAGTCAGCACCATGGACAGCACTCCGAGTCTCCAATCAAGAATGGGAGCTGCTGATAATAGAGAGCTGCTTTCTGTCAGTGAAACTGGCGGGTGACTACCTCCCTCCATACACACAGGGGCAGATAAAGGGGTCCGACAACTTTACACAACACCAAATATTGTACAAAAGCCTGTTCTGTGTGGGACTTTTCATATGTGAACTGTTCTCCAAACTGGACTACACCTTTAACCAGAACTGTAAGTGTAACTCCCCCAGCAGAATAGTGAGTGCAGCTCTGGAGTATAACACAGGATGTAACTCAGGATCAGTACAGGATAAGTAATGTATGTACACAGTGACTGCACCAGCAGAATAGTGAGTGCAGCTCTGGAGTATAATACAGGATGTAACTCAGGATCAGTATAGGATAAGTAATGTATGTACAAAGTGACTGCACCAGCAGAATAGTGAGTGCAGCTCTGGAGTATAATACAGGATGTAACTCAGGATCAGTAATGTATGTACACAGTGACTGCACCAGCAGAATAGTGAGTGCAGCTCTGGAGTATAATACAGGATGTAACTCAGGATCAGTACAGGATAAGTAATGTATGTACACAGTGACTGTACCAGCAGAATAGTGAGTGCAGCTCTGGAGTATAACACAGGAAGTAACTCAGGATCAGTACAGGATAACTAATGTATGTACACAGTGACTGTACCAGCAGAATAGTGAGTGCCGCTCTGGAGTATAATACAGGCTGTAACTCAGGATCAGTACAGGATAAGTAATGTATGTACACAGTGACTGCACCAGCAGAATAGTGAGTGCAGCTCTGGGGTATAATACAGGCTGTAACTCAGGATCAGTACAGGATAAGTAATGTATGTATACAGTGACTGCACCAGCAGAATAGTGAGTGCAGCTCTGGAGTATAATACAGAATGTGGCTCGGGATCAGTACAGGATAAGTAATGTAATGTATGTACACAGTGACTGCACCAGCAGAATAGTGAGTGCAGCTCTGGAGTATAATACAGGATGTAACTCAGGATCAGTACAGGATATAAGTAATGTATGTACACAGTGACTCCAATAGCAGAATAATGAGTGCAGCTCTGCAGTATAATACAGGATGTAACTCAGGATCAGTACAGGATGAGTAATGTATGTACACAGTGACTCCAATAGCAGAATAATGAGTGCAGCTCTGGAGTATAATGCAGTAGGGGGTATGTAATATCATGTAATTTAAAAATAAAGCAATTAGCTAGATGAATATGTGTATATGTGTGTTATAAACATTGCTTCAGTTAGACAAACTGTTTGAGGTGAGCTCCTTGGCCGCTGGGTCATTGCACATGGTCCTATAAGCAGGCCTGGGGCTGATATTGGATGTGGATGGTTGATCCTCGCACTATGTAAGTGTTCAGCATAAACCACCCTGTAGCTCAGAGTCATCACTAATTGGCTCAAGGTCAGATGATGCTGTCAGATTCGCCTCCATCCTTCATTTGCAATTAGTATATATTACTTGGAATATTTCTGACCCTCTTGCAGTCCAACATTTTACACCCAATTGAAAATAATCTTATGATAAATGATTTAAAGATGTGGAAATGCTCTGCTCAGTCATTTACCCTCCTCAACTTTATACCTGTTTGTGGGAAAGCTGGGTGTCAACCAGTCGGCCATTAGCATCACTCAGCTTTCCCAGACTACTTTGCTTTGAGCATCACTGCACAACCGAAGACATATCAGAACCACATGAAAGCCGGCCGATACCCCCCACTCCAGCCATATTACTTGTCACCCAGCTTTCCCAGGGCGAAAATGGGAGGATTTTTTGTATTTTTCTGTAGTTTTAGAGGAAAATGCTCCTTAATTAAATTTGGTAAATAAGTTAGTCAATTATAAGGTGCTTAAACTTTTGAGACGCTGCTCAGATGTTGCGTGAAGCTGCTTTGGATGAAATACCCATTTATGTAAATAGGATTTGCATTTTGGAAAGGCCAATTAAAAAGCTACTGAAGCCGGAGCCTCTCGTAGAGGTGCTTTGTCTAATGGCTCCTACCCTCACCTGTAAGTAAATGAGCCGCCGGCAGGGGATTCACAAGCTTCGTTAAATCTATGATGCAGACTACAGGCTGTTTGCTCAGTTAAAGGGCCAGCATCCCAAACCTTTGTGATCCATATCTATATGAGGGTGAATACAATGTGTCTGCCTGTAGCTACATAGTTACTTGTAGGTCACACTCTCAGCACTTGCTGATCTAAAACTGAAAACCGCCATCTCTCCTATTGACAATCTAACTGGATCCATGTTCAATTTTACCTCCTTAAAAGGGTTGCTGCATTAGAGAAAACCCCATTCAAAATGCAGAGGCTGCTGCCATCATCTTCTTACCCCAGGATCCATTCTTGGTATCCATGTTGAACTGGTATTTCTGCAGGGGGAAGCTGTGGCCTCGGATGCTGCAAAATGCAGTGTTACATGGCAGCCGTTCTGTTAAATGACCATCCATTTAATACCAAGATGTCCCTAATATACTAGAATGGGAGACACTCAGTCTGGCTCAGAGAGGGAGTCTCGAGTAGGGGAGACCCCCCCCCCCATAATGCCCATACACATTAATATGGCATATGGACAATGGTTGTCTTCATAAGATAACTCCTTTAAGGGATCCTCTAACCCTAAGATTAAGGAAGCCACCTCTTCATGTGGTGACTACTTCTGAGCTTTACAGCAGTTACAGTAAAGAATCCTTTCAGTCGGAATTTGACTTTTTTCTTCCCCTAAAGGAATAATAAACACATAAAGTACACTAAACATCTCACCCCTGCCTCCCCTCATTCCCTACTCTCCCTTGGTTCTACTTTATCTCATACTTATGTTATACTCATACTTTTATGTTATAAAAATATAAAGAAATCTTCACTGTGTGTCCCAGGGGCTCAGTCATGTCCGCCTCCTCCTCACAGTCCTGTAATGAGCTGTAAGACAACTGGCTGCAGCATCTTCACTGTGTGACCCAGGGGCTCAGTCAAGTCCCCCTCCTCCTCCTCACAGCCCTGTATTGAGCTGTAAGACAACTGGCTGCAGCATCTTCACTGTGTGTCCCAGGGGCTCAGTCATGTCCCCCTCCTCCTCACATCCCTGTAATGAGCTGGAAGACAACTGGCTGCTACATCTTCACTGTGTGTCCCAGGGTTTTAGTCATGTCCCCCTCCTCCTCCTCCTCACAGTCCTGTAATGAACTGTAAGACAACTAGCTGCAGCATCTTCACTGTTGGTCCAAGAGGCTCAGTCATGTCCCCCTCCTCCTCCTCCTCACAGTCCTGTAATGAGCTGTAAGACAACTGGCTGCAGCATCTTCACTGTGTGTCCCAGGGGCTCAGTCATGTCCCCCTCCTCTTCACATCCCTGTAATGAGCTGGAAGACAACTGGCTGCTACATCTTCACTGTGTGTCCCAGGGTTTTAGTCATGTCCCCCTCCTCCTCCTCCTCACAGTCCTGTAATGAACTGTAAGACAACTAGCTGCAGCATCTTCACTGTTGGTCCAAGAGGCTCAGTCATGTCCCCCTCCTCCTCCTCCTCACAGTCCTGTAATGAGCTGTAAGACAACTGGCTGCAGCATCTTCACTGTGTGTCCCAGGGGCTCAGTCATGTCCGCCTCCTCCTCACAGTCCTGTAATGAGCTGTAAGACAACTGGCTGCAGCATCTTCACTGTGTGTCCCAGGGGCTCAGTCATGTCCCCCTCCTCCTCACAGTCCTGTAATGAGCTGTAAGACAACTGGCTGCAGCATCTTCACTGTGTGTCCCAGGGGCTCAGTCATGTCCGCCTCCTCCTCACAGTCCTGTAATGAGCTGTAAGACAACTGGCTGCAGCATCTTCACTGTGTGACCCAGGGGCTCAGTCAAGTCCCCCTCCTCCTCCTCACAGCCCTGTATTGAGCTGTAAGACAACTGGCTGCAGCATCTTCACTGTGTGTCCCAGGGGCTCAGTCATGTCCCCCTCCTCCTCACATCCCTGTAATGAGCTGGAAGACAACTGGCTGCTACATCTTCACTGTGTGTCCCAGGGTTTTAGTCATGTCCCCCTCCTCCTCCTCCTCACAGTCCTGTAATGAACTGTAAAACAACTAGCTGCAGCATCTTCACTGTTGGTCCAAGAGGCTCAGTCATGTCCCCCTCCTCCTCCTCCTCACAGTCCTGTAATGAGCTGTAAGACAACTGGCTGCCAAATCTTCACTGTGTGTCCCAGGGTCTCAATCTTGACCCCACTTCTCCTCCTCACAGCCCTGTAATGAGCTGTAAGACAACTGGCTGCAACATCTTTGCAGTATGTCCGAGGAGCTCAGATATGTTTCCCTCCTCCTATTGCAACCCCTGGACAAGCTGTAAGACAACTGGCTGCAACAGGAGCTCCCACCCCCCATCCTGTCTGCAGTACAAAAAGAAGGTAATTAGCCCCCCTTCAAAAAGACATGGAGGCAGATTTTTTTAATGATGGGGTTGCCACACTGTGGAGCTACTTTATACATCCATGGACCATCGATACCTGATCAGTCCAATATCCAGCAACCCCACCAAACAGCTGTTTGACAAGGCTGTGATGCTGTGGTGAGCTCTGTGGCCTCCTCACTGATTACCAAGCACAGCATTGCCCATTGTTTCGTGGCTGTAGTTGGAATTGCAGCTCAGCCAATTAACTTGATTGGGACTGAGCCGCACCTATGCCATGTGACCGATAAACGCGATTTGCGCGGGCCCAGGAAGGTGCTGTGGCTCTAACTGGAGCACCGTAGTATCTTCCAACAAATAACTGATGGGGGCCTGAAAGTTGGACCGCACCTATCACATACTGCTGACCTAATGAGCTATCCTGAAAAGAGGTTATCAATATTAAACACCTGGACAACCCCTTTAAGCCCATCTAGCATTCAGACAGTGGAAACAAGACAATGGCCCTGGATTTCTCACAGTGGCTGATGAATCTGGTATGTCTTTAGACTGCCTACATTTTTACCAATGACTTACTTTGAACCAGAATTTCGTTGCAACTTTGATGCTCCTCCTTGCATCTTAAGCCACACCCCTTCCTGGGAAGTTACCGTGATTTCCCAGTAAGCCACACCCCTTTTTTTTATTAAGATGCTAAAAGTGGTTAAGACATTTAATAAATGTAGAGCAAGATGCATGGGCATGTGGATTTGACAACCTCATATCTCAGCTTTCTAGACCTTTGTGAATTTGAAAAGACAGGAGTAAAAGGAACACTGTGAACATAAGTGATACTTGATATTAGGCCTATGGAAGAGGGTGGAGCTTGACACAGGAAATAAAAAAGCAGCAAAGAAATAATTCCTGAGTCATGCTCCACCCCCTCATGTCCAGACAAGGTATGAAACAGTGTGCTAGGCTTTTTTAGTTTTTTTGTGGGGGGTATTTGGTGTACATCTACATGATGGTACATCTACCAGATTGGTTTACCAATTAAACTAATCAGTTTCCACAAAATCACTGAATGACATGAACTTGACTAAATAGGTTCATTGATGTAAAGGGAACAAATAAAAAAAAACTATGTACTTACCAAAATTTGAATACCAAAATGTGGACTATGGACCATTATAAGCCTTACCTGGTTAGGTCCAGGAAAGTGTTAACGTCACCCCTAAGTTCCCCAATTAATGCTAATATGCATAACCCATGCCCCTTTACATTCCATTTCTCCACACAGTCCTTGGAGAATAGTGTTTATGACCAAATATGGAGTATCGAGTCATGTGATTAGCCTTTGTCTCCACCTACTTGCGGCTCAGTGAAGGGCATTAGGACCCAGTAGCTCCTTAGATGCTGATACAATGTATTAAATTCCCAACTGTTACATTGAAGTCTAGAATTTCTACCAGACGTCAATCAGCCATCGGCAGGTTATCAGATCTCACAATAAATTGCGCAATTAAAGCGAGAGTGTAAATGAGTGCTGGTGCTCAATGCTCATTTTCCACCTAATTTCCATCCGGGCCAATGATCACCGATATGCGGCGCTCAGTTTCTAGCTGCAGGCTCCCAATCTGCACTGAGGTATTGATTAATATCCCTTTCCTCCCTGGTTCTGCGCTGGCCACAGGCTATAATGTATTGATTGTTCACAGATCACGTGGCCTATTATTTCATAAACCATCATTTACATGGAACCAGTGCAATACACGAGAGCTCAGTAAATAGGAAACGCTCCCTGCCCATGTCTACTTAATGTTACCCGGCCTTCACCGAGATCCGATCGATCAGCAAGTGTGAAAGTCTAATAATCATAGAGCACTGAAGTAAAGCTGGAAAGCCTGCTGATACATTGTATTATTATGTAACCTTAGAGGGAACACGGCACGCACGGTTTGCTATATATAGAAATAGTATCCAAAATGTGATTCTCCAGCTGCTGTAGAACTGCAACTCCCAGCATGACATGATAGCCTGCAGCCCATGGGGAACATTGCTGTACAGAATGGCATATAGTATAATACAGAATGTAACTCAGGATCAGTACAGGATAAGTAATGTAATGTAAGTACACAGTGACTGCACCAGCAGAATAGTGAGTGCAGCTCTGGAGTATAATACAGGATGTAACGCAGGATCAGTACAGGATAAGTAATGTATGTACACAGTGACTTCACCAGCAGATTAGTGAGCACAGCTCTGGAGTATAATACAGGATGTAACTCAGGATCAGTACAGGATAAGTAATGTATGTACACAGTGACTGCACCAGCAGAATAGTGAGTGCAGCTCTGGAGTATAATACAGGATGTAACTCAGGATCAGTACAGGATAAGTAATGTATGTACAAAGTGACTCCACCAGCAGAATAGTGAGTGCAGCTCTGGAGTATAATACAGGATGTAACTCAGGATCAGTACAGTATATAAGTAATGTATGTACAAAGTGACTCCACCAGCAGAATAGTGAGTGCAGCTCTGGAGTATAATACAGGATGTAACTCAGGATCAGTACAGGATAAGTAATATATGTACATAGTGACTGCACCAGCAGAATAGTGAGTGCAGCTCTGGAGTATAATACAGGATGTAACTCAGGATCAGTACAGGATAAGTAATGTATGTACACAGTGACTGCACCAGCAGAATAGGGAGTGCAGCTCTGGAGTATAATACAGGATGTAACTCAGGATCAGTACAGGATAAGTAATGTATGTACATAGTGACTCCACCAGCAGAATAGTGAGTGCAGCTCTGAAGTATAATACAGGATGTAACTCAGGATCACTATAATGCAATTCACAGTTGATAGAAAAAGTGACTTAAAGGGAGTATGTCAGCAGGAAAATCACTCGGCACAATGCCTTTGCAGGCTAGCTAAGCTAAAAGTAATGATTCTTTACACTAAGAGATTTGGTGCTTCATTCTTGAGAAAAAGTACTTTTAATTCTTATGGAAATGGGCAGGTAAGTGCACTGAGGGTGGGCCCAGGTCAATCTGTGCACCTTTGCTCCTCCTGCGTCCTCAGCCAGCCCTTCCCTCTCTCTTGATTGACAGAGCCAGATAATATGACTTTGCAGGAACCTGGCGTTGTTAGTCAAGACGTAGAGGGAGGGGCGGACAGACCAGCAGGAGGAGCGAGGGTGCACAGATTGGCTTGGGCCCACCCTCAGTGCACTTACCTACCCATTTCCATAAGAATTAAAAGCATGTTTTTCACTAGAATGAGGAAACGGGTCGCTAAGTAAAAAGCACCCAGCTGAAGTAGTCCTATAAGGCATTGTGCCTGGTGACAGCTTCCCCTTAGCTTCTTATGTAGATGGATTCTCTATATAATACGGAGTCTGGAGTCGGGCAGTTTCTTTAAACACATTTATCATTGGCTTGTCACAATGTGATACCTTTCATCCCGTCTAAGCTGCTATTTTGCCTGTTAGAGTCAATTCCCTTCATGGAAATACTTGAAGTATGAGAAGGATAATGACACAGAGAACTCATATTTTGGGGAAGATTTATTCGGCATGCTGACAATAGCTATTACTTTGCGTTGCACTCAGCGTGTCATCCTATGGCACAATATAAACAAAATTATAATCTTATCAAACAGGCCGTCTCCTATGGTGATGACAAGTACCCAGGACGCCGGTAGCGTGCCCACAAAACCAAAGCCCATTTCAAAGACACCGACAAATATCTTAATTGAGCCATTAGAAAGTAAATGACAAAAGAGGCTTCATTACAGACTACAAGGACGGGGGTCATAAAGCGCCCCCTGCTGCCAACTGGTGCCGGGTAGTAAGTGGAAGCCGGTTATTTTACTCAGGCAGATCCAGAGTGCGACGGCCAGGAGGTTACAAAGCACAAAAACTGCTGACAATAATTATTATCATCTTGAAGCCATTTCAAAATGCCCGTACATGGAAAAAATAAGATAAGTGCTCGGTAGAAATAATGTCAGATTATAGACAAGACCCTGTAATCCTGGAAAAGACTATTTTTTTGTATACAAAGTTAATCTATCTATCTATCCTCCTGAGGTATGTATACTGTAGCTGTCCTTCCTGCTTGACTTGAGAGTCACCTGTTGTAGGAAAGGTTCTTACAGGTGGTAGGGTAGCAAGGAAGAGAAAATGGAATGAATAATACATGTAATAACCCAGGAAATGCGGACACAGCAGTTACGTTAATTTTGTGCAGAAAATTTTATTCTTTTCATTTGAAAGGAGCCAACATTTAAAATGCAAAGAGAGAAATGTTCCAGTGCAGGAGAAAGTGCTTCCAATTCACTTCTGTGGATAATATTGTTAAGGTGAGAAAGCTACAGGAACCAGTGACCCCGGCACAAACTGTCAGGTGTCTGAAATCTACTTTTTCCACTGCTTTGATTTGCAGAATAATATAACTGCTATAATACTGCCCCCTATGTACAAGAATATAACTACTATAATACTGTCTCCTAAGTACAAGAATATAACTACTATAATACTGTCTCCTAAGTACAAGAATATAACTACTATAATACAGCCTCCTATGTACAAGAATATAACTACTATAATACTGCCCCCTATGTACAAGAATATAACTACTATAATACTGCTCTTATGTACAAGAATATAAATACTATAATACTGCCTCCTTTGTACAAGAATATAACTACTATAATACTGCTCCTATGTACAAGAATATAACTACTATAATACTGCCCCCTATGTACAAGAATATAACTACTATAATACTGCTCCTATGTACAAGAATATAACTACTATACTACTGCTCCTATGTACAAGAATATAACTACTATAATACTGCTCCCTATGTACAAGAATATAACTACTATAATACTGCTCCCTATGTACAAGAATATAACTACTATAATACTGCTCCTATGTACAAGAATATAACTACTATAATACTGCCCCCTATGTACAAGAATATAACTACTATAATACTGCTCCTATGTACAAGAATGTAACTACTATAATACTGCCTCCTTTGTACAAGAATATAACTACTATAATACTGCTCCTATGTACAAGAATATAACTACTATAATACTGCTCCCTATGTACAAGAATATAAATACTATAATACTGCCTCCTTTGTACAAGAATATAACTACTATAATACTGCTCCTATGTACAATAATATAACTACTATAATACTGCCCCTATGTACAAGATTATAACTACTATAATACTGCTCTTATGTACAAGAATATAAATACTATAATACTGCCTCCTTTGTACAAGAATATAACTACTATAATACTGCTCCTATGTACAAGAATATAACTGCTATAATACTGCTCCTATGTACAAGAATATAACTTCTATAATACTGCTCCTATATACAAGAATATAACTACTCTAATACTGCCTCCTATGTACAAGAATACAACTACTATAATACTGCTCCTGTGTACAAGAATATAACTACTATAATACTTCTCCTGTGTACAAGAATATAACTACTATAAAACTGCTCCTATGTACAAGAATATAACTACTATAATACTACTCCTATGTACAAGAATATAGCTACTATAATACTGCCCCTATGTATAGGAATATAACTACTATAATACTGCTCCTATGTACAAGAATATATCTACTATAATACTGCTCCTATGTACAAGAATATAACTACTATAATACTGCTCCTATGTACAAGAATATAACTGCTATAATACTGCCTCCTATGTACAAGAATATAACTACTATAATACTGCTCCTATGTACAAGAATATAACTGCTATAATACTGCTCCTATGTACAAGAATATAACTACTATAATACTGCTCCTATGTACAAAATGTAATTCTATATTAATTCCATTGATGTAAATGAAGTTGTATAAGTTACAATATTTCTATGATTGGAATCTCATTAATAGAGTATTTTGGTTGTTTTTATTTTGTGCTTTTGGTCATTAAGGAAGGATCTGAAAAATTGATGCTAAAACAAAAGTAATTGCCCTTCGGATTTGTGGACGCTGTGATACTGTCCATCAATTATAAGCCAGCACAGAATGTTCTTTTCTTGCAGGTCTTTCATGTAAATTGGGATCTCGATACTATATGGAAGCTTCTCTCCATTGTGTGGGATGGCAGGTAATGAGTTCTCACTATGGATGGTCAGCACCCTAAATGGCTACTCTTGCAAAACTACTGGTACACTAATGGGCGTTTCCATAGAAACTAATGCTAAAATACAAATGTTTCTTCAAAGGATGCAGGATTTCAAGAGAATAAAATATCTGATTTGGCAGAAATAAATTGTATCATTGTTGTGTTCTGAGTAGAAAACACAATCAATCTACATCTGTATTACGAGATAATATTTCATATTTGTGATGCACTTCGTCAATTCTGTGTTGTAAAAATAAATTTGTGTACATACTAAATAGAAGAAAAGACAGATAGATATGAGATAGTTACTGTAGATAGGTAGATATGATATAACTGGGGCCCCCGGGATTTCAGCATCTTATTTGTGACCTCAGAAGTCTTGTTCCTGTCCGCTCCTTAGGATCAAAAGGAAAAGCTTTTAGTGAATATATTGCTTTGTATTTAGAAAGTCACTGAAATCAATGCTGGCCGCGAAACGAGCATCTGAGATCGAGCCGTGAAACTTTCATTTATAACTAGAGATGAAAATAATTTTCAGTCTGAAGCAGTTTGTGCTAAAGAGCTGCTCTTCCTACTAAAGCTTTAGATAGGGAAGTGCAATCGCAATCAGCCATTGTGGAAGCTATGAAGCCTGTAGTCCCAGAATCACCCAACCAAGCAAGTGTTCAAACCCCCAGACAAGCATATGCCGAAACGCGCTTCGCGCCTGGCGTCATCCTGGCAACATACCATGGGTAAGATTAACCTTGTTGTACTTTGGCTGCATATATGCTATGGTTGGGCTGATAGCATTGCAATTTTTTTCTTTATGTTTGGAGGGTCTTCCTCTATTTGTTTGGGACCCCCGCATTTGGCCTTTGCCTTCTAGGTATTACCCTTTCAGTTTTGAAATAGTGACACTTTGTTATACATTGTTTTAATGTATTATAACATCATAGCCAGGGGTGAGGGGGCAAGAAGGCACCACTATATTAAATGGCACCTGGTAAAGGGGGATGCTGTTAGATTATGCATTGGGTCCCAGAATCTGTTCTTCTTTTATTCTTATTGGAAATGTATTTAAAATTCCCATTCCTCTTGTCAAAGGGATGTGTCAATACACAGTCTGATACTGTCTAACCCATACTATCAATGATAGACTACTCCCTTTTGAGGAGTGGAATGGTATGACCCAGTTGTCAATATTAATCATACATTTCCCATAGTAGCCTGGTCACCGCCTGATGATTCTCCTGCGGTGGACTGTCGTGTACTACAGGAAGGTTACTTTGTGTGATGGGATGGGGAGGATGCAGATGAGTCCACTCGGCAGATTCCATGTTGGCAAGCTTTCAGGGTTTATAAAGAAATTATGAAAAGGGCAATAAAACGCAGTTGGCACACAGAGGGGGGCACCGAGCGAGGCGCCTGTCGACAGCATCCAAGTGACATCAGCTCGGATCCTGCAGATTTCTTGCAGGATTCCATTTATTTGATCACAAATCTTTCTGCAGCCGCCTCCTCTTCTGAGGTCACCACCTACTATCCAACACATGATCATCATCATCATCATCCCTGCCACTCTTCATAGGTAGGATCCTTACCACCCTTTAGTGGCTTTGGAGATAATAAATTGCTACTAGAGTCTACTTCTTTGTATCAAAACATATTCAAGTTTATTGATGGTATGGGGATTGAGCCCTGAGAATAATTACCTCTGATGGGCCCCAGGAACCCCAATCCAACCCTGGCTACCATTGCCACTACTACCACCACCACCACCATGGCTACCAGTGGCACTACTACCACCACCATGGCTACCAGTGGCACTACTACCACCACCATGGCTACCAGTGCCACTACTACCACCACCATGGCTACCAGTGCCACTACTACCACCACCATGGCTGCCAGTGCCACTACTACCACCACCATGGCTACCAGTGCCACTACTACCACCACCATGGCTACCAGTGCCACTACTACCACCACCATGGCTACCAGTGCCACTACTACCACCACCATGGCTGCCAGTGCCACTACTACCACCACCATGGCTACAAATTCCACTTCCACCACCACTATCAACTCTGCTATACATTGCAGTCATTTGTCCTCCACCCCCTCCTGAGCCTCCTCCTCTTAACAGTCCAAATGCTGACCGCATACATCAACGGAAACTATCTAGAATATCTTCCTTTGCTCCCAGCAGGGGAAAACTGTCCATAGCCTCTACTGGGGAGATTGCAGGTGGGCCAACACCCAACCAGGGTCTCCCAAGCCCTCCTCACACCCACTGGCTGGGCACCTAGCAAACTGATGCTCCCAGTGAAGACAGAGATGACGGACAAGCTTCCACGGGTTCTCAGATGACCTGGAGGAGCTTGATGAATGTGCTGATGCTTGGCTTAAAGCCACGGTCTCAGACTTAGAGGCGACATCAACATCATCCTGCTGTGACTGAGCTGATGTGACAGAGTATTTCAGGAGTGGAGCGTGCAGGAGGCAGTGATCTTCCTCTCATGTGATGATGTTAGTAAGGCCAATGGGTATCCTGAAAAAGGAAGCAAATGAATGCCAGCAAGCACCAGGGTCCCCTGCAGCACCGAGTATTTCAGGAGAGGAGCATGCTTGTCATGGGGGAGACAGCAGGACACTCTTGTGGTGTGAACACCATTTTTGATGCCAGTCTGTATTTCTGCGTATATATGTGTTGAGCTCTAATTTTGGACTCTCATTTCTGACTTAATCGCTGGTTCTTCATTGTGAACGGTGACGAATAATTGCAATTAAAATAACTTATTTCTCAGCTGCAGAGAAGGCAGGGAGAGGTTTTTTTTTTTTTTACTTGCCAAAGGTAATTAAGCTTTTATTGAAAAATGAAAAAATAATAATTTTACGGATATAATAATACAATAAAGCTGTGATTAAAAAAATAACAAAATATCAAAATGAAACCGATATAAAAAAATAGAATAAAATGAAATAAAAAATGATATAAAAGTTTAATCACTAATTATAAAAAAAATCATCTGTGTACGACAAGATAATATATTGAAATATAACCAATTGAAATAATGGAGCCTGTGGCCAGAAGCATGGAGATGCATAAATCTGATGCTAGAGAGCTGGTTGGTAGCAGGAGGCCAATAGCCCCATGACCTGGCGCCTGGTCACCCGTGTTACATGGCTGCAGACACGGGAGGCATGTTAGAGAGGGCTTCTTAGTTCTTCCACATGAAATGCAAATAGACAGCAGCGTGAGGATATGCAGGTGTGGAACAAATGAGATTTGATGGGCGTTCAGTACCTGGATGGATTCAGTCCAACACAACCTCCCCCTCCTCCCCCATTACCATACACAGGAGAGGCCACAGCTGTCAGACTCTGGTGAACTGTCCACGTCAGTCCCGGCTAAATGAACACAAGGCGCCAGGTTCCAGTGCTCGGCCACCGGGACGAGGGATCCGTTTATTAACTGCATCCTGTACACTGCAACATAGAAACTCCATGGAGTGAACATGCAAGATACATGGAGAGAACGTGCACATGGCATAAAGAAAACATGGAAACTGCATAGAGAGAACATGCAAACTGCATGGAGAGATAATACACAAGGCATAGAGAGAACATGCAAAATACATGGAGAGAACGTGCACATGGCATAAAGAAAACATACAAACTGCATAGAGAGAACATGCAAACTGCATGGAGAGAAGATACACAAGGCATAGAGAGAACATGCAAAATACATGGAGAGAACGTGCACATGGCATAAAGAAAACATACAAACTGCATAGAGAGAACATGCAAACTGCATGGAGAGAAGATACACAAGGCATAGAGAGAACATGCAAAATACATGGAGAGAACGTGCACATGGCATAAAGAAAACATACAAACTGCATAGAGAGAACATGCAAAATACAAGGACAGAAGATACACATGGCATAGAGAAAACATACAAACTGGATAGAGAGAACATGCAAAACACAAGGAGAGAAGATACACAAGGCATAGAGAGAACATGCAAACTGCATGGAAAGAATGTATAAACTCCATAGAAAGAACATGCACATGCCATGAAGAGGACATACAAACTGCACAGAGAGAAAATACATACTATATTGAAAGAACACGCAAACTCTATGGAGAGAACATACAAAAGTACACCGCCCGGCTATGGACCAATCTGAGTGCTCGGATGTAATTGATGCTAGAGGTGTCGGCTGAGGAGCCTTTCTCTTTGCGCTGAGGACCTGTCCTCTTTAAAAATAAAAATAAAAAGTTGCAGCAAAATGTTGCAAAAAATGGGACTTTTTGATGCCAGAAAACGAGCTTGTGGGGGTTGATAAATTCCTCCCATTGAAAGGATCCAAATCAGCATCCACATCAACGCCCAAATCCTACCGATGCCAAGATATTATTGTGCATGCTGAAATGGTCCCTATGACAAAACTGGCTGAGCGCAGGGACTGTCCTGAATTCAATGCAAGAAGTGTTCCTGTCTGTGTGGGGGGAAATAATAGTGGCGTCGTTTTATGTGGCAGGGGGTTCTTTGGTCCCTCCATAAACCGGGGTGACTTCTTGCCTGCACCTGCACCCCTGCTTGGGCCTAATGGCGCCTCTGTATCTGTTCACACAATGTAACTTATGGTTGATAAATATTTGTCTACCTGCCATCTACGCCATGTGTCAGGAGCAGATCAATGGCGCCGCCGTGGCATCGCGGTCAAAGGTGCGACACTCTCAGCTGCAAGATGAATTCGCTTGTAGCGAGCCGCTTTCAATGTGTTGCATTCATCTTTGGAGACCATTTTCCGTCACGGTGTTGGCCATTAGTCACTGAGGACATTAAGTCCAGCTGTCGGCGTCGCCGTAAGTGGCATCTCAGGATAAATTAATTTTTCAATAAACATAATGGGTCATGGCGGCTAAGTGGATCTGCCACATCCCGGAGACGGATGGGAATCACTCTGCAGATACATTGTTATCTGTAATGACACTACCGGACACGTAAACATCTTGAAAATGCAACAACGTGATAATTTATTGTGTAAACATTTCATTTTAGCAAATATTGTCGTCATGAGTGGCGGGAAGAGCAGATTCTCATGGGTATTGGGCTCTTCTAATGCTAAGTGGTGGACCCAAGATGGGCCATATAATAGGGTCCCACAGCCGACAACCCCTTCTGTCAGTGCAGAGGATTACATGCTGTTGGGGGTCTATCCTTTGAGTGGTATTGCAATTAAAGGGGACATGCACATATTCTATATCACAAAAAGACTAGCCCACAGAAAAACCTTCTATGGTGGGCCCATCGCCTCCCGATCCAATACTGTTATTGCCCTGCAATAAATATAATATGTATTCATCTGCCTTGGGTTAGAGCTCACAGAAAGCATGTGTGTGCATAGCGGGATTGCCCCCTGAATGTAAAGGCATGCTGGCCCTTTAAAATAATAACTTACCAATTGTTGGTTGAGCCCACTGGCGATGGAGGATATTGTAAGGTGGTGTCCTCTTTGTACTGGTTGTCTTGTCACTGTTGTAACCTACCCTCTCTGCTCAAGTCAGTCTTAACCCCTTACTGACCACCCATAGGCCTTTTTACGGCATCCTAGTCTAAGCACTGCACGGATCTCCCATGCAGCAGAAAGCGGGGGCTTGGCTCTCACATGAAAACCTGGCTCCTGCCCTAATGGTCCAGATCAGCACAAGAGCGGACCATTTAAAATGGTATAGGCCAGAGCCCTGGACAACACACCATACATGTACATGCCTTGGTCTGGTGGCTGACATACTGAAATATTGCAGTAGTGGTAATGAATTAGCTCCCTCTGCTGGTCAGCTCAACAACTGCAAGCGAAAAATGTTCCAGCAAAGAGCATAAGAATAATAATCCTACAAAATGTGACTCTAAAATCCGCCTTCTGCCTCTCAGGTCCCTGGAAGCCAAGGTGTTAACTCCGAGGTTGCGGCATGAAGCTATCATTCCCCCTTAGCACAATCTCTGCGGAGAGATGACATTCTTAAATTCAAAGCTCCTTTTTAAGCATCAATGTGTAATTTAGTCATTATGAAGCTGCTTCTATTTTAGTGCGAGTGTTCAAAATCCCTCGCAGCCAAGAAACAACCTGCAGAATCGCAGAGAGAGACACAATTGCGCGTGATTATTTCTCCGCTGTTGACAACACTTACGAAAAAGCATCTGCAGCCGTCATGTCAGTCATTACCTGACACTCCAGCTCCAACAAAGCTTTTAGGTACTTTAATTGTAGAAGTAATTTCGCCTCTGCCTGATTCAGGTAGCATAGACGGTTTTATTATTTGCATTAGAATGCATTGTGCAAAAAAATAATCAATCCGGGCCGCGCCGCATTGTCAGATGCATTACCCGCTCGTCCTTTGTTTCCCATTGATATCTGAACATCAAATCGAGCTGCTCGGTCGCTGCATGTAATTACCACAACTACAGCACGAGATTGAGAATTAGGGACCAGACTCAAAAACAGCAAAATAAAATGTGACGATCGAAAACGCACAGAATGAGCGCAACACGGCAGGTGACAAAGACGTCAATATCGAATTCTCTGCACAATAGATGGCGATTCTGAATATGGCATGAAAAAAAAAAGTATAGAATACAGTATGTTATATTGTATAGATAGATGATAGATAGATAGATAGATATGAGAGATGGATAGATAGATGATAGATAGATAGATAGATAGATAGATAGATAGATAGATATGAGAGATGGATAGATAGATGATAGATAGATAGATATGAGAGATGGATAGATGGCTCCATATCTGGAGAAACTCCCTAACCCCGACAGACTGACAGATCCTGAGCCAGTACAGAGCGCTCACAGCCTGCTTATTGGGTGGCACTGACAGAACTACTAGCCCAGGGAGAGCAGACTGTGCCAGCAGTGCGACCAGGAGGCCGTGGAGGATGAGGCTCATTTCCTGCTGCGGTGCCCCAAATACTCAGCAGTGAGGGAGACTGACCTCAGGAGACTGTCTGATCTCTGCCCAGACTTCATCTCCATGGAGGAAGAAGAGAGACTCTCCATACTGCTGGGGGAAGAGGAGAACACAGCGGCCACAGCAGCCCAATATATTACTGCCTGCCATAGACTGAGAGGAGCCTGATATACCATGGACTCCTATACCCCCACCCTGGACCTGTCCCTCATCCCCATCCCCTACCCAATTATGTCCCACTTTCTTTTGCTAATATATATTTATTCCTGCCAATAAAGCTGATTTGAATTTGATATTTGTAGGGTAGGTAGATAGGTAGATAGATAGATAAATAGATAGATAGGAGATAGATATTTCTGTGATGTGAGATAATTTAGATGCTGTGATTGCTGGTTAAGCTCCTTACCGTGCGGTTATGGTTGGGATGTAGAATCAGCCACTTAGCACCTTCCACATCTGCATTTCACAGGCTCCGCGGCCACTTTAAAGTCATTTCTGCTTTATGGCACATAATTCTCGAATAATATCATCTGCGGCCATGAGCCATAAATCTCCCGGAATTCATGTGCTGAACTTGTTATCCATGAACATCACGTTTTAAAGAGACATTAACCCAATAATATTTCCTTTTCTTTCCTCTAATGTGAATATTAAGCGAGGAGACATATTAGTACGTGTTTCTCCTGTGATTGCTCTTTTCTATATTAGCTCTATCCTCGGTTAGGGATGCCCTGAGGGTTGAGTGACCTGTGCGCTCATACATGATGCCTCGGCTGCCAAAGGACCTGGTACTCAAGACTTGTGACCTTCACAAACCCTAATCTTCATTGTGTAGCAGTATTATGTATATACAGTGTAGTAGTATTATGTATATACTGTGTAGCAGTATTATGTATATACAGTGTAGCAGTATTATGTATATACTGTGTAGCAGTATTATGTATATACAGTGTAGTAGTATTATGTATATACAGTGTAGCAGTATTATGTATATACTGTGTAGCAGTATTATGTATATACTGTGTAGCAGTATTATGTATATACTGTGTAGTAATATTATGTAGCAGTAGTATGTATATACTGTGTAGTAGTATTATGTATATACTGTGTAGCAGTATTATGTTTATACTGTGTAGTAGTATTATGTAGCAGTATTATGTATATACTGTGTAGTAGTATTATGCAGCAGTATTATGTATATACTGTGCAGTAGTATTATGTAGCAGTATTATGTATATACTGTGTAATAGTATTATGTAGCAGTATTATGTATATACGGTGTAGTAGTATTATGTAGCAGTATTATGTATATACTGTGCAGTAGTATTATGTAGCAGTATTATGTATATACTGTGCAGTAGTATTATGCAGCAGTATTATGTATATACTGTGCAGTAGTATTATGCAGTAGTATTATGTATATACTGTGTAGTAGTATTATGTAGCAGTATTATGTATATACTGTATAGCCGTATTATGTTTATACTGTGTAGTAGTATTATGTAGCAGTATTATGTATATACGGTGTAGTAGTATTATGTAGCAGTAGTATGTATATACTGTGTAGTAGTATTATGTAGCAGTATTATGTATATACTGTGTAGAAGTATTATGTATATACTGTGTAGCAGTATTATGTATATACTGTGCAGTAGTATTATGTAGCAGTATTATGTATATACTGTGTAGTAGTATTATGTAGCAGTATTATGTATATACTGTGTAGTAGTATTATGCAGCAGTATTATGTATATACTGTGTAGTAGTATTATGCAGCAGTATTATGTATATACTGTGTAGTAGTATTATGCAGCAGTATTATGTATATACTGTGTAGTAGTATTATGCAGCAGTATTATGTAGGCACTGTGTAGAACTGTTATTGGACTACTCTCTGTTATTCGGTCTCTGTATGACGATAGTATTTGAGCTGGTGTCTTATTATGTATCAGAGGGGCTGTTGGACTCCCTGATTCTACCCCAGCCCCCTCTGAGGCTACATGATCACATCATCGATGCTGATCAAACTTGAAAACTGCAAAAGGAAAATGTATAAATACCTACGGTAATTTTTTCTTTTTATCAAGGTCCCATGATGCATCACTTCCAGATGACAAATATAATCCTTTCCACGCTTGGGTGGAGCTTAGTTGTCACATGACTGTGCGCTGTGTGGGGATTAAGGCCACATAGGTAGGAGGATTCTGACACATATTTGCTGGTAGAGAGAACATATGTCATGGAGATCCCAGTGACAAGTTGCTGCAATGTAGAAACCATACTGTAACAATACCAGACGTGCAAAGCCTTTGCAGTGTTCATGGAGAAAGCTTGTAGAAGCTCTTTTTTTGTTTTGAAATAAAAAAAAGACATAAAATTCAGTTTTAATGCTGGGCAGGAGAGTTATGTGTGTATCTAGTCGTACAGATGAAAGGATCCCTGCTGGGGAGATGACAACACACAAGGAATAAAGTGAGAAGAATCAAAAGAGAAAAAGTACTTTCCCTTCAGTTCCTTCCCTTACTTATGCTACAGGAGTCAGCAGGACAGTTAATTGGTTCTTCCCGTTAAAAGCCCAAAAGCCATCAGTCAAAGGTCAATGAAGAAGAAGGCAACAACTGAGCAGGGCTATATGGGTCCAGCCTTGGTTTTACAGCTTGCACTCTCTCCATCCAGCATGTGGATGATATCAGAATTACAAGTCAATTTCAGATTAGAAATCCATTCCAGCTTTAGTAAGTCGATTCCAGCTTAAAGTCAGTTTCATCTTGAGCAAACTGATGTCAGCTTTACTAAGTCCATTTAAACATTGGTCAATTTCAAGTTGAGAAAGATAATTTCAGCTTTAGTAAGTCGATTTCAGCTTAGTAAGTCAACTTTAGTAAGTCCATTTAACTTTAATTAGTTGATTTCAACTTTAGTTACTCTTTCCACTTTAGTAAGTCCACTTCAGCTTTTATAAAGTCCATTTTAGTTTAGTAAGCTGGTTTCAGCATTGGCAAGTCAACTTTAAGTGGAGAAAGTTCATTTCAGCTTTAGTAAGTCGATTTCAGTTTAGTTAGTTGACTTCAAGTTCAGAAAGTTCTTTTTAGCTTTAGTAAGTCCATTTAAGCTTTTTTCCTGCTGCAATTGAAGAACATTACCCCCCATCACCCATAGAAGCCCTTTGACCTTGAGCTGTCAAATTAATTGTGGTTTATTTATCTGATAGATTATAAATGTTAGATACCTGGGGGTCCCAATGCTCACTAGCAGAGGGGTCCTGAGTGCCCTGTAATGCCATGGCGAGGAGGAGCTTTGCCACTGTACACCGCCGCCTCATACCAGTCTATTTACAGATACATACCCTGACTGGCATCAGCTACTTTCAGTTTCTGCGAGTTGCAGAATCCATTGGAGGCATACTCTCTGTCAGGAGGATTTCCCATCATACACCTCCGATAGATGTCACAGTACACGCGCACACGTCACATCCATCTCCCATAGGCTCACATTATTAAAAAACGTATACATTATTCATTTTTTACGGAATGCCTCTGTACATTAATAACAGGAATATTGATGCATATTATCCTGGTTGACGCCCAAAAGATACTTTTTATGACCTTTCCCATTCATTTCCATCCTTGACCTTCACCAATGCCCGTTTCTATTCTTAACAATGTCAGTGGAGGGCGGGAGAGTTTCTGGAGGATGCGCTATCAATAATACATGTATCAGCTCCCGGGGCCTCGGGCGACGTCAGCTGTAAATGCGGGAGTGCAATAAGCCACTTTTGTTGCTCACTTTAATTTACTGCTTAAATGGCATCAGCCACAAGCGCTGGGAGGACGGGGGTCCTTTTCTTACTTGAATATATTTGCCTTTAAGTGTAAAGCAGAAATAAAAGAAAGCGAGGCTGTAATCCTAATTACTTTGCTTGACCCAGACTTGAGATTTCGCTTGATTCCCTTCGCAGTCTGCAGCCGGTTTCTACATAAGGTTGCCCGATATATAGTAACATAGTTTGTAAAGGTCCCTTTACACGGGACGATACAGCAGCATTCCTTCCCGACAATCGGCTGCTCATGAGCAAAGAAGACAGCTGCATTTACAGGCAGAGATCTCCTCCACAGTATGGTGTGGAGGAGATCACTCGTTCAATGGTTTATCGGCGGCACTGTTACACCGCTAGATAATTGCTAATGAGCGTTCCTATGAACCCTCGTTAGTGAATATCTGTGGGACTCTCGGCTCGTGTAAAGGGTCTCTTAGACTGAAAAAAGCCATCATCCATCCAGTTCGGCCTGTTATCCTGCAAGTTGATTCAGAGGAAGGCAAAAACCCCTGTGAGGTAGAAGCCAATTTTAAGGGGAAAAAATTCCTTCCCGACTCCAATCAGGAATCAGAATATCTCCCTGGATCCCCGACCCCTCTCTAGTAGCTATAGCCTGTAATATTATTACACTCCAGAAATACATCCAGGCCCCTCCTGGACTCTTTTAGTGACTTCACCATCACCACCACCTCCTCAGGCAGAGTTCTGTAGTGTGTGCTTGGTGCCCTGGTCAGTTGTGGGCCACCATTGCTGTTTTTTTCTCACCCAGTTCCCTGTAAGTTATGATATTGTCTTCTGCTGAACCACTACTTTGTCAGAGCTTAGGCCTACAAGGTCATCTGACCCAGAACCCATATACTATACTTTGTCAGAATATAGGCATACTAGAGGATTTACTGGTACTCTGCTGGTCAAGTTGACACTGGGCCCATATACTGTACTTTGTCAGAACCTAGGACCAGTGGAAGATCAACTGGTACTTTGAAGGTCAGTCTGACCCTGGGCCCATATACCGTACTTTGTCAGAACCTAGGCCCACTAGAGGATCCACTGGTTCTCTACAGGTCAGTCCAACCCTTGGCCCAAATACTGTTCTTTGTTGGTAGGTACCTATGCCCAAAAGAGGATCCACTAGTACTGTACAGGTCAGTTTGGCCCCGGGACCACATATAGTACATGATAGAACCTGGGCCTAGCAGAGGATCCACCGGTACTCCTCTGCAGGTCAGTCCAACCCTTGGCCCATATACTGTTTTTGCACAATCTCACCAAACCAGCTCCAGGAGAACCTAGAGGTAAGTGTTGAATTTCCCTGCAGTGACACCCCAGGAGAAATGCAATATTACACAGTTCTCATTGAAACTGACGCGTTGGGTCCTCCGGAGTAATGTTGAGAGTGAATATTCTAAATGCTATTTTTTTATTGCGAATATTAGCACTTTGAGAATTCGCGAAATTCTAGAATATAGTGCTATATCTTTGCAATTGCGAATATTCTAGATTTTTTTTATCACTAAATAAAACTAATAATATTTTTTTGTTTATTGTACATAGCTTTTATTTTTAGCCTTATGATATGCTATCCATCATCCATTCCTTTTTTTTATAGTTATTATTTAACCTATCATTAATCATTTCTTTTTATAGACGCTATATTATTTAAAAAATAAATCATTACCTATAACATACAATAGACAACATATAACAGACAATCACACAAAGCGTGTATGCCAAAAGCCGGGTATGTGCAAGCCAACAAACTATCCATGAGACAGGTAGTCAGCATTCCTTACAATGGCAGCCGTGTTTGTAATGAGACATTCAAAACCAGCTTTTTTTATTTTTTTTCTTCCCCTCAGATGGGGATACTATACGATCATACTTCTCCCACCCATCATCATCTGGGAACAATTATTTTTCTGATTTTCCAATATAATTACAAAGAATACAAAAAAAAAATACAAAATCGAGAGTAACAATCTACTACATTAACCCACTTCCTCACTTTCCATATCCCTTCTGCATCAACCTCCCCTTTCCTTTTTTTATCCCACAGATAACACACATATAACTTCCCTAATACCATTCGTACACTATCTCTAATTGTTATTTCTGTCATTTTAAACACATATATATTTCTTACATCCCACAATACTTCTTTCATACAAGCCAACAACATCCACAACGCTCTCTCCTTCACCCCATCACTCATACCTAAACCAAACATCAACAAACTCATCCCAGTTAATTCTTTACATAATGGTCCCATTCTTCTTCTAATCAACTCCCTCGCAAACTTACAATTCCAGCATAGATGTACAATACTCTCACTTCCACCACAACCCTCCCTAGGACATACATCACTTATTACTAACCCACGATTCCTCTGAAACTCTTTTACTGGTAACACCCCATCTAAACTCTGCCAAACCACTTCACTCTGTCTATTCGTTAACCCATCCATCCTAACTTTCTTCCATACCTTCTCTATATCAGCTCCCCTTACCATATTTATTCCACACTCCTCTATCATCATGTATACCAAACTTTTATTACGTAACATTCTCACATCTACTCCACATAATTCATACTTGACCAAAAACATGTACACCCACATATACCATACTGGCCCCCCAAACGAAATTGGACATCTCAAATCCCTTTCACTCCACTTCAACCGTATCAAGTAGGTCCCAAATAAATATCTATACATACATGTGTATTTCGTCTCTATCTTAACTATCTTTAGTAAAAACAAAATAATATTAACTCCAAAATATACCTCCAAACCCCCTTTACTTATCCTTTTAACTAATACTTCCCTCTTGGCTCTCTCCATCTTCGATCCCCATAGGAACACAAGCAAAATTCTATTCAGATTACTCAACATCATATAACCTGGTGGAAAGACGATTGCAGTATACAAAAAAATAGGCAAGATAACACTTTTAAATCACTATTATTTTACCAAAAAAAGACAAATCCTTCATTCGCCAAAAACTTTACTTATTTTTAGCTCTCACCTTCACCTCTTCCCAACTATCCTTTCCTTCTAATTTCTCATCAAATTTCACACCTAAAACCTTAATCGGACCTTCCACCACACTAACTCCCACATCCCTCCCAATCACTCCTCCAAAAGCTTTACATTCACTCTTATTCCAATTCCCGCGAAAAGCAGATGCTCCACAAAATATAGACACTAACAATTTCACCCGTCCTACTAAACCCTCGGAATCGCATAACACACACACATCATCCATATAACCGCTCACCTTCCATTCACTCCCACCACCTCCTGATATTTGCACTCCACGAATCACAACAATGGTTCAATCGCACATATGAACACAATAGGTGACAATGGGCACCCTCGCCTCACCCCTGAAAACACATTTACTCTTCTACCTATACAACTATTCAACAACACTCGACTACAAATTCCATCATACATACTTCTCACTTTCCACACAAACTCAGCTGGAAATCCCATTCTTAACAACACTCCATACACAAACTTATGAGCCAACCTATCATATGCTTTTTCAAAATCCAAACTTAACAAAAACACCTTCTTCTTCCTCCTCTCCATACAGTCCCACAAACAATCTCTCCTCCTTCCTGGTATCGCACAACACTGTCCTTCCGCTATCACTCTATCAATCACTTCTTTCATTCTATTTGCAATCATCTTTGTGTAAATCTTATAATCGCAATTAAGCAAAGTTATCAGTCGCCAATTCCTTAAATCCTTACAATCACCTTTTTTCGGAATCAAGGTAATCACCCCCGACCGCATACTATCAGCCATTTTTCCATTCATCCACATAAACATATACAATGTTACCACATCAGTTTCTACCACATCCCACATCTTTCTATAGAATTCAACCGGAAGACCATCCTCCCCTGGCGTCTTATTTGCTGCCATACTACTAACCACCCTCCATATTTCATTACTTGTTAAACCCCTCATAATCCCCACTCTTTCTTCTTCACTCAAGCTTTTATCTATCACTCCTAACACATCCCCCTCCAACCTTTCATCCCTCCATTTCTCAGCATACAATTCTTTATAAAATTGTGCAACTTCTTCCTTCATCTCTTCTCCATTCACCTCATTACCACTCTGATTATAACATCAATCTATGCACTGCCTCTTTCCAAGCACCTTTAAAAAATAAAAATAAAAAAGTGTGCATTTTTCATTCTTCTCCAAATTTTCTAACTTTGCCCTATAAATTATACTTCTTCCTTTTTCGATCAAAAATTCTTTAATCTCATGTTTCACCCCCACAATATCCTCACTTACACCAACACCTCCCTCTTTTAATTTATACAAATACCTTAACCTAGCATTCAATCTCACACACTGCTCTCTTTTTGCCGTTGCTATTTTATAACCTAAATTCTTTAAAAAAAGACCTTGTTTTCATTTTCACCCAATCCCACCACTTAGACATATCACTAAGCTCACTCTTCCTCCTACGCCAACTTTCATACAATCTTCTGTAATCCATTTTAACATTCTCACTTTCCAACAAACTCAAATTTAATTTCCACAACCCACGTCCATACCGTCCTCTTGATTCTATATCCAACTCACACATTCATGATCCGAAAAAACAACTTCTTTCTGTTTATAACTTGAAGGACACACTTTTTGTGATACAAAACAATAGTCTAACCTGCTATGAAATCTGCCACTATCCGCATGATAGGTCTTCAATTTAGGTTCAACTTTACATAAAATATGACTTATCTAAATCACAATTCAAATCTCCCGCAAGAATTACTGGCATTCTCCCAGGGATAAATAATCTCACCTTCTCAAGCAAAAGTTTCCGTTGATTCTTATTTATAGGGGCGTAAATATTAATCACACAAAATTTCACATTTTTATATTAAAAAATTGCTAATATACACCCAGGGCCGTTTGAAGGAATTTGGGGGCCCCAAGCAAAATAGACATGGAGGCCCCCCCCCCCCCTCCACGCCCTCCCCACCTTACGCACGCAAAGCCTACAGGAACCACAGTATAGCCATACAGTTTAAGTTCACCCACACTTTATATAAATAAAAAAGGAGGTTTACAGTGCAAATACTGTGGATGGCACTGTTTAGGGGGGATCTGTGGATGGCACTGTTTAGGGGGGAGATCTGTGGATGGCACTGTTTAGGGGAGGTCTGTGGATGGCACTGTAGGGGGATCTGTGGATGGCACTGTTTAGGGGTGGGGGGATCTGTGGATGGCACTGTTTAGGGGAGGGGAGATCTGTGGATGGCACTGTTTAGGGGAGGGGGGATCTGTGGATGGCACTGTTTAGGGGAGGGGGATCTGTGGATGGCACTGTTTAGGGGGGATCTGTGGATGGCACTGTTTAGGGGGGAGATCTGTGGGTGGCACTGTTTAGGGGGGAGATCTGTGGGTGGCACTGTTTAGGGGGGAGATCTGTGGGTGGCACTGTTTGGGGGGGAGATCTGTGGATGGCACTGTTTAGGGGAGGGGGGATCTGTGGATGGCACTGTTTAGGGGAGGGGGGATCTGTGGATGGCACTGTTTAGGGGAGGGGGGATCTGTGGATGGCACTGTAGGGGGATCTGTGGATGGCACTGTAGGGGGATCTGTGGATGGCACTGTAGGGGGATCTGTGGATGGCACTGTAGGGGGATCTGTGGATGGCACTGTAGGGGGATCTGTGGATGGCACTGTAGGGGGATCTGTGGATGGCACTGTAGGGGGATCTGTGGATGGCACTGTTTAGGGGAGGGGGGATCTGTGGATGGCACTGTAGGGGGATCTGTGGATGGCACTGCCATCCACAGATCCCCCTACAGTGCCATCCACAGATCCCCCTCCCCGACGCTCACAGCAGTATATTTATAAACTAATCAGTAACTACTTTAACTTTATTCATTGCTCATTGCTGAGCTCTTAACTTGGATTATTTGGATATCTCTTACTTTGTCTTCGCTCCGGCGGTAACTAACAGCAGGCAGTGCAGGCGGCGCTCACTCACTGACGTCACGCGCCTGCGCCGCCTAGTGGGAGGAGCAGGCGCCTGACGTCAGTGACATTGAGTGAGCGCCGCCCCCCGCTGCCTGCTGTTAGTTACCGGAGCGAAGACAAAGTAAGAGATATCCAAATAATCCAAGTTAAGAGCTCAGCAATGAGCAATGAATAAAGTTAAAGTAGTTACTGATTGGTTTAAAATATACGGCGTGGCCCTGTAGATTCTAACCCCCAGGCAAGCGTCCCCGTCACCATGGGAACGCCTGGGGGTTAGAATATACCATTGGATTTGAGTTTTTGCGATCTCACTGAGCTCGTAAAACTCAGATCCGATGGTATATTCTAACCCCCAGGCAAGGGGTTAGAATATACCATCGAATCTTCTGAGTTACTCTGTTTGGCCCCGTCCAGCTCGGGGCCCCAACCAGCTCGGGGCCCCAAGCAATTGCTTGTTTTGCCTGTCCCTTAGCGACGGGCCTGTATACACCTCCCTTCTTCTATTACCATGTAACTTACTACAGATACATCTCTCCCTTCAACTAAGAAGCCAACACCATCATTTTTATTTAACACACTCCCAGACCACGCAGACTTTCCATACTTCCACCCTTCTTCTCTTACTACTTCACACAGGCCACATTCCTGCAAACAAAAAATTGCAGTATCTTCTTGTGCTAGAAATTAAATATTCGCAGTTCTTCTAATCTTACTTTTAAATACTCTTACATTCTGTAAGCAGATCTTGAAACCCATATATTTTTTTTTAACAGAAAAAGAAAACTAAAACAAAAAAAACATTTTAGATTTATCCATATTTTCCAGGTAGCTTATGCTCAAAATCATACAGTTTCGCCACCCCCACCAGAATCCCCAGAATCCATGCTCTCCTCTTGCTGGCTGTCATAGGGGTTGCTGTTTTCTGGTCCACTAGTATAACCCCTTCTCTTTTTGACACTCTTACTCTTCTGTACGACTGAAAGCTCTCTTCTTCTTCTTCTGTGTTGGACTCCCCACCACCCTCCCTTTGACTCTTTCCAGACCGCCCTCCTCCAGACGCCTCTCCAGACC
This sequence comes from Bufo gargarizans, assembly GCF_014858855.1. Taxonomy (NCBI): domain Eukaryota; kingdom Metazoa; phylum Chordata; class Amphibia; order Anura; family Bufonidae; genus Bufo; species Bufo gargarizans. The sequence continues at coordinate 48,038,981 of NC_058086.1, forward strand.
TAAATTCTTCAATATTTATTGGGTCAGACGCACTTGGAAGATCATCTATAACTTCCTCCAAGCTTCTTACAGGAAGTGCTTTAGGGAGGGTTGCACAATCAAGTCTTGTAGCAGGGCGCAACACAGTCCCTTCTCTTCTTTCCCTCCTCACACCCTCACTCGCCACAGCAGCATAGGTTAGCCTTCTCCTTTCCCGCTCCTCTTGAACTATCTGCTGCTGCCTCATGTTGTTGTCTCTTTGGGCTTCAGCACTTGGACAATTGAAATTTCATGAAGTCCAAACAACAGAGTTATCTTCACTCCCATTAATTCAGGATCTTCTGAACCATTCATATGCCTCCAAACAAAGGTTCTCATTAAGAAAAGTTACATCGTACACACCTGTTTTAGGGAAGTTTTGGACACTATAAATTAGATGTCTCCCAATTCCAGCCTTCTTTTCTACAAGCTCGATCACAATAAATTCCAAAGTATTCTTTCTTGTTTCCTTCGGGTCCATGTCCAAACAAATGGTGTGTGGGATTCGAGCCATCTTTAGGAACTGTCAGCCAAAGCCACATAGAAAAGATTGTCTCCCTTAAGAAAGGAAACCAAATCAGCTCAAACCTCACACCCTCTGACCACGTCCGGGCATGCCTTGATCGTAATCATAAGATCGAGATGGAGGAACCCTTATCTGATTGAGAGCCAGTAAGCCTCAAAGTTGCTTGATTTCAGTTCGATGGCTTGGGGGGACCTGCACACCTAGATCATTATCATTAGGGTGACAAAAATTATAAATAATTTTTTTGGGATGCAAGCTAACTCTTCTCTCACTGCTTAGAAGGGCTGCATAAAAAATGTAAGTTTTCTAATTTTCCGAACATTTATATTCAATAATCTTTCTATATTGTTTTGCATAAACATGGGCGTATGGGAAAGACATGCAAATAGTGTTTCAGCTGAAAAACAAGGCAAATGCTGCTAATATGCATCTCTTTCCCATATGCCCATATTTATGCAAATGAGTTTACAGAAAGAACAGCCCTCCTAAGCAGTGAGAGAAGAGTTAGCTGGCATCCCAATTTTTTTTTTTACAATTTTTGTCACCCTAATGATAATGATCTAGGTGCGCAGGTCCCCCAAACTCAAATCAAGCAATTTTGAGACATAGTAGCTCTCAGTCAGATGAGAGCTGGTTTTGAATGTCTCATTGCACACAAGGCTGCTATTGTAAGGTATGCTTACTACCTGTCTCATGGATAGATTGTTGGCTTGCACATACCTGGCTTTTGGAATATAGCCTTTGTGTGATAGTTTGTTATAGGCAATGAAATTGTGCGCGCAGTACGTCCATATTAGGTTATTGATTTTTGCAATGGCGAATATTCTGACAAAAATGTGCGATATATCTTGAATTTGAATATTTCCTATGCCGCTCATCACTACTCCAGAGGGAGAGATGCTCTTTGAGGTTGATCTTTAGGTAGGACCCCCCAACCATTAGCCCACAATCTTCTTGTATCTCTCTAAAGTTTGCTTTTCTAAACCAAAGAACCAGTTTGAAGCTGATATTGAACATAAAATGCTATTGTTGCTTAGCAGTGGCTCAGACTGTTGTCGTAATATATCGGTGGGGCTGATTACTGGTGCGGCGCCATTCTGTACACACGTGGCTCATAAATACATATGATTTGTGTGCACGTACCAGCGTGGCATTACACAAATAAAGCCGCCTGTCAATGTGACCTGATGATCGCACCCGAGCAGAATACAAATCATTGTGGCTACTGTTCCCATAAGGCAGAGCTGGATGTAATGCATTAGATGTGGTTGTGTTATAAGGCGGGCTGTGCCTCATGTGTCAAACCATCCGATGAGAGTATTACTGCAAGTGTGTAATTATAGACCGCCGCCTCACCTCCAATGCGTACCCATGTGATACGTGGCTGCAGGGCATCACTTGATTAATGGTGGAAGGTGGAAAAAGCCTGTGCTCCATTGCATTAATAATGTATCCATGACAATCCCAGTTGGGTTCACAGCTCTTACTGGTGGGTTGACCCCGCAGTTGGTGCTGCTTTGGATACCGCGATATATAACCAAAATGACCAACTGTGACCTCAGTTCCCAAACCAAATTTCTTGGAGGGGACATTACATTACTAGATGAGAAAAAAGAACCTTGATTAGTCATGGATGGATCGAGGGACACACAATGCGCAAAGAGGGTCTGTAAAAAAAATTGAAATAGCGCCCCCTCCTGGTGCACAGCATAGGCTGCAGTCAGCCATTGCTCATATTCATCCTAGATCTTAGGTTCTGAACCTATCGTACATGTATTACTAGGGGTACATGCCTGGCCTCTAGGGGGTACTTGCATAGTGTAGAACAGTCCTGAGGGTACTTACCTTTAGGTATCTGAATCAGAATAGACCTAGATTTGGGAAACCAAACCCCTATTGGTGCCTTAAATCAGTGGTGTGGTATTACATAGCCCGGAAGCAGAAGCCATAGGCTGGCCATACACATTGCATAGCTGTTGGGTGACAGCTAGGGATGAGCGAACTCGAACTGTATAGTTCGGGTTCGTACCGAATTTTGGGGTGTCCGTGACACGGACCCGAACCCGGACATTTTCGTAAAAGTCCGGGTTCGGGTTCGGTGTTCGTCGCTTTCTTGGCGCTTTTGTGACGCTTTCTTGGCGCTTTTTGAAAGGCTGCAAAGCAGCCAATCAACAAGCGTCATACTACTTGCCCCAAGAGGCCATCACAGCCATGCCTACTATTGGCATGGCTGTGATTGGCCAGAGCACCATGTGACCCAGCCTCTATTTAAGCTGGAGTCACATAGCGCCGCCCGTCACTCTGCTCTGATTAGCGTAGGGAGAGGTTGCGGCTGCGACAGTAGGGCGAGATTAGGCAGATTAACTCCTCCAAAGGACTTGATTAACTGATCGATCTGCAGCTGTGGATCATTGAGCTGCTGATCCTCAATTGCTCACTGTTTTTAGGCTGCACAGACCGTTTGTCAGTCTCATTTTTCTGGGGTGATCGGCGGCCATTTTGTGTCTTGTGGTGCGCCAGCACAAGCTGCGACCAAGTGCATTTAACCCTCAATGGTGTGGTTGTTTTTTGGCTAAAGCCTACATCAGGGTGAAGCTGTCACACCAAGTGCATTTAACCAGCAATAGTCTGTTCATTTTTTGGCCATATACAAAATCAGGGGCAAGCTGCGCCTGTCACCAAGTGCATTTAACCCTCAATGGTGTGGTTGTTTTTTGGCTAAAGCCTACATCAGGGTGAAGCTGTCACACCAAGTGCATTTAACCAGCAATAGTCTGTTCATTTTTTGGCCATATACAAAATCAGGGGCAAGCTGCGCCTGTCACCAAGTGCATTTAACCCTCAATGGTGTGGTTGTTTTTTGGCTAAAGCCTACATCAGGGTGAAGCTGTCACACCAAGTGCATTTAACCAGCAATAGTCTGTTCATTTTTCGGCCATATACAAAATCAGGGGCAAGCTGCGCCTGTCACCAAGTGCATTTAACCCTCAATGGTGTGGTTGTTTTTTGGCTAAAGCCTACATCAGGGTGAAGCTGTCACACCAAGTGCATTTAACCAGCAATAGTCTGTTCATTTTTTGGCCATATCCCAGTCTAATTCTGTCACTAAATCCATACCGGTCACCCAGCGCCTAAATACTAGGCCTCAAATTTATATCCAGCTAAATCTGTCCCTAGTGCTGTAGCTGGGCGAGTTATTTAGTGTCCGTTCAAGCACATTTCTTGTTCTGGGTTGAAATACAATTCCCAATTTAGCAATTTCATAATTTAGTGGTTCCTGCTATATCAGAGCTCTTTGAAATCTATCCCAAAAAGGGTATATAATATTGAAGGTGCACATAGGGTCATTCAGAGTAACTTCACACACACCCGCTACTGTGTATTTCCAAGTCTAATTCTGTCACTAAATCCATACCGGTGACCCAGCGCCTAAATACTAGGCCTCAAATTTAATTCCCTCTAAATCTCTCGTTACCCACCGCTGTACTGTTGTTGCTGGGCAAGATATTTAGTGTCCGTCAAAGCACATTTTTTGTTCTGGGTTGAAGTACAATTCCCAATTTAGCAATTTCATAATTTAGTGGTTTCTGCTATATCAGAGCTATTTGAAATCTATCCCAAAAAGGGTATATAATATTGAAGGTGCACATAGGGTCATTCAGAATAACTTCACACACACCCGCTACTGTGTATTTCCAAGTCTAATTCTGTCACTAAACCCATACCTGTCACCCAGCGCCTAAATACTAGGCCTCAAATTTAAATCCCTCTAAATCTCTCGTTACCGTTGTCCTGTTGTAGCTGGGAAAGTTATTTAGTGCCCGTCAAAGCACATTTTTTGTTCTGGGTTGAAGTACAATTCCCAATTTAGCAATTTCATAATTTAGTGGTTCCTGCTATATCAGAGCTATTTGAAATCTATCCCAAAAAGGGTATATAATATTGAAGGTGCACATAGGGTCATTCAGAATAACTTCACACACACCCGCTACTGTGTATTTCCAAGTCTAATTCTGTCACTAAATCCATACCGGTCACCCAGCGCCTAAATACTAGGCCTCAAACGCAGCCGCCTGTCTACAGCCAATGTGGACAAGCTGACGTTCATAAAAATGAACCAGGCATGGATCCCACAGGATCTGTCCGTCCCTTGTCCAGATTAGACATTAACTACCTCCCCTTAACCATATATTATTGGACTCCAGGGCACTTCCTCATTCAATCCTATTTTTATTTTCATTTTACCATTATATTGCGAGGCTACCCAAAGTTGAATGAACCTCTCCTCTGTCTGGGTGCCGGGGCCTAAATATATGCCAATGGACTGTTCCAATGTTGGGTGACGTGAAGCCTGATTCTCTGCTATAACATGCAGACTGATTCTCTGCTGACATGAAGCCAGATTGTCTGTTACGGGACCTCTCTCCTCTGCCTGTGTGCTGGGCCTAAATTTATGAAAATGGACTCTTACAGTGGTGGGTGACGTGAAGCCTGATTCTCTGCTATGATATGAAGACTGATTCTCTGCTGACATGAAGCCAGATCCTCTGTTACGGGACCTCTCTCCTCTGCCTGTGTGCTGGGCCTAAATTTATGAAAATGGACTCTTACAGTGGTGGGTGACGTGAAGCCTGATTCTCTGCTATGATATGAAGACTGATTCTCTGCTGACATGAAGCCAGATTGTCTGTTACGGGACCTCTCTCCTCTGCCTGGGTGCTGGGCCTAAATATATGCCAATGGACTGTTGCAGTGGTGGCTGACGTGAAGCCTCATTCTCTGCTATGACATGCAGACTGATTCTCTGCTGACATGAAGCCAGATTGTCTGTTACGGGACCTCTCTCCTCTGCCTGGGTGCTGGGTAGTGTTGAGCGCGAATATTCGAAAAGCAAATTTTTTTCGCGAATATCGCAACTTCGCGATTTCGCGAATATTTTGAATATAGTGCTATATATTCGTAAAAACGAATATTTGTTTTTTGTTTTCCCCCCCCCCCACAAAATTACAGTACACATATAATTGATTGTTTCCCAAAGGTCCAACAGCTCAGATCTTACTCACATTGCCTAGAAAGTGATTGAGGCGCGAATCTTCGTAAGGCGATGTTATTAGCGCACATGCGAATATCGGCACGTCCCAGAACAGAGGCAAAGGGCTTTGCATTCATACATTAGTGAATTGAGTTGCGAATCTTCGTAAGGCGATTTTATTAGCGCACATGCGAATATCGGCACGTCCCAGAACAGAGGCAAAGGGCTTTGCATTCATACATTAGTGAATTGAGTTGCGAATCTTCGTAAGGCGATTTTATTAGCGCACATGCGAATATCGGCACGTCCCAGAACAGAGGCAAAGGGCTTTGCATTCATACATTAGTGAATTGAGTTGCGAATCTTCGTAAGGCGAGTTTATTAGCGCACATGCGAATATCGGCACGTCCCAGAACAGAGGCAAAGGGCTTTGCATTCATACATTAGTGAATTGAGTTGCGAATCTTCGTAAGGCGATTTTATTAGCGCACATGCGAATATCGGCACGTCCCAGAACAGAGGCAAAGGGCTTTGCATTCATACATTAGTGAATTGAGTTGCGAATCTTCGTAAGGCGAGTTTATTAGCGCACATGCGAATATCGGCACGTCCCAGAACAGAGGCAAAGGGCTTTGCATTCATACATTAGTGAATTGAGTTGCGAATCTTCGTAAGGCGATTTTATTAGCGCACATGCGAATATCTACACTTGTCCCAGAACAGAGGCAAAGGGCTTTGCATTCATACATTAGTGATTGAATTGAGCTGCGAATCTTCGTAAGGCGATTTTATTAACGCAAATGCAAATATCTACACTTGTCCCCAGAACAGAGAGGCAAAGGCCTGTGCATTCATATAGTATAGCACCATATTCGCGAATACGTAGAACTTCGTAAAATTCGATTTACGAATATTCATATTTTTTATTTTACTTTCCACCTTACAGATTACATTGATCTGTACTCTGTCAACTACTGTCATCACCCCCCACTGTATCTCGATTGATTCCCAAAAGTCTCACATTCCCTAGAAAGTGATTGAGGTGCGAATCTTCGTAAGGCGATTTTATTAGCGCACATGCGAATATCTACACTTGTCCCAGAACAGAGGCAAAGGGCATTGCATTCATACATTAGTGATTGAATTGAGTTGCGAATCTTCGTAAGGCGATTTCATTAGCGCACATGTGAATTTTGCATAGCATATGTATTATGCGATAATTCGAATTATCGCATATGCGAAATAATAACGAATTTGAATAATCGCGAATATTTTAAGAATATTCTTTTGAATATTCACAAAATTTCGCGAATTCGAATATGGGACATGCCGCTCAACACTAGTGCTGGGCCTAAATTTATGACAATGGACTGTTGCAGTGGTGGCTGACGTGAAGCCTCATTCTCTGCTATGACATGCAGACTGATTCTCTCTCTGCTGACATGAAGCCAGATTCTCTGTTACGGGACCTCTCTCCTCTGCCTGTGTGTGTGCTGGGCCTAAATATATGCCAATGGACTGTTGCAGTGGTGGCTGACGTGAAGCCTCATTCTCTGCTATGACATGCAGACTAATTCTCTGCTGACATGAAGACAGATTCTCTGTTACGGGACCTCTCTCCTCTGCCTGGGTGCCGGGGCCTAAATATCTGAGAATGGACTGTTCCAGTGGTGGGTGACGGGAAGCCAGATTCTCTGCTATGGAACCTCTCTCCAATTGATTTTGGTTAATTTTTATTTATTTAATTTTTATTTTAATTCATTTCCCTATCCACATTTGTTTGCAGGGGATTTACCTACATGTTGCTGCCTTTTGCAGCCCTCTAGCTCTTTCCTGGGCTGTTTTACAGCCTTTTTAGTGCCGAAAAGTTCGGGTCCCCATTGACTTCAATGGGGTTCGGGTTCGGGACGAAGTTCGGATCGGGTTCGGATCCCGAACCCGAACATTTCCGGGATGTTCGGGCGAACTTCTCGAACCCGAACATCCAGGTGTTCGCTCAACTCTAGTGACAGCTATCACTCCTGACCGCCCATATACATGCATTCTCAGCTCAGCAGAGCATGCATGTGTCCTGAGGGAGGGAAACATCTGTCATTGGAAGAGAGTAGGTAGACCCTCCCCCCCCCCATACACATTACATGGAAGACCAATGTCTATGGCCATCTTAACTCTTTCCTGACATGGCTATTTTCAGTTCCAATGTTTTCATTTTTAACTCCCTGCATTCCCGAAGCCATAACTTTTTTATTTTTCTGTTCACCTTCTTTTGTGACACAAGATATACTTTCCGATAACACCACTTAATATTGCAATTGATAGAGTGGGAAGCTGTAAAAAAATTCTAAATGGGGTGGAATTGGATTTTTTTTTTTATTCTACCGGAGTTAAAAAATTTCAAATAAAAACTGGAATTTTAGATTTTTTTCATCTCTGTATTCTGACCCCATAACTTTTTTATATGTATTGTATGTTTACTGAGCTGAGTGAGGGCTCATTTTTTGCGAGGTGATCTACATTTCTTAGTGACGCCATCTTGGAGTGTGTACAGCTTTTTGATCACTTTTTTATTAATTTTTTTGGAGGGAGATGAAGCAAAGAAAAAATATAAAAATATAGATTTATCCCATTATGTTGTTCACCATACGGGATAAATACATTTATATTTTGATAATTCATGCATATTTTGGGATGCTCCAATTCTTATGATCTTTATTTTATTTATTGTTTATTTGTTTCTATTCTAAGGAAGGGCGGAGACGGAGATTTCAATTTTTATATTTTTTTATGTTTAAAAACTTTTTTAAACTTTTTATTACGCTCCCAAGGGGACCTCAGCATGCGATCATCAGATTGCCATTTTTATACAGTAATGGGATTTACTGCATTACTGAATAGAAAATTCAGTAAATCCACCTCCGGGCAGGGCCGGTTTTAGACAAAATGTGGCCCTGGGCAAAATCAAAAGTGGGGCCCCAAATCTTGTAATAATGTGCTAAAAACACAGTCCGACACCCGACACCTGACACCCTGGCCGATCAGCTGTCTGAGCAGACGGTGCTCATAGACATACAGCGGTGAGCAGGAAGAGAGAAGGGAGACGGCACGTGCACACAGCGTACGCCGTCTCCTCAAACAGCTGAACGTCAGGGATTCCGGGTGCCCCTACAGTACCCTAGTAGTAATTACATAACCATAATGTCCCCTGTAGTGCCCCCCACTAGTTCAAAAAAAATAAAAAAATAAATAAGCCTCCCTCCTGTCCCCCCCTCGTCTATTGATGCAGACCACAGTTTTATCTGTGGCTTCTTATTGCTGCGTCCTGATGCATGCGGTCCCAATGACATTGTCGCTCCTGCCCTGGGTCTCACGTGATGATGTCATCATGCGAGACCTAGCGCAGGAGGTTGCAATGATGGCTTCTTGCTCTGTTCTAATGCCTCACAGGCTTGAGGCTTAGCGACCTGAGGCTTGTGAAGTTGGACGGCCATGAGCGCCCCCCCCCCCCTTTATGGGTAGCGAAGTGGTGCCCTAGGCGGATGACTACCCTCGCCTACCCATCGTCCTGGCCCTAATGCAGAGCACATTACAGCTGGAGGTATAACAGGAGAGGACTATAACTCCCAGCATGTCTAAGGCATTATTATTTTATATCAGAACACATTACAGAGGGACGTTTAAGAGGATGGGACTACAACTCCCAGCATATCCAAGCCATTATTATGTAATATCAGAGTACATTATAAGAGGAGGTATAAGAGGAGAGGACTGTAACTCCCAGCAAATCCAGGGCGTTGTAATGTACCCTTATATTACATGATAATGGCCTGTACATGCTGAGAGTTGTAATCCCTTCTTGTTAAACCTCCTCTTGTAATGTAATCTGATATTACATAACAAGCTGAACATGCTGGGAGTTTTAGTCTTCTCCTCATACCTCATCTTGTAATGTACTCTGATATTACATGACAGGAGGTATAAGAGGAGAGGACTACAACTCCCAGCACTTCCCTGGCACTTACATTGAATCCTTCACTTCTTCCCATGCATCACTGGTCGTCTTCTTCATTACTTTACTGCATAGCTCCGCCTCCTGTTCTGGTCACATGATGGTGAGGTCATCGAGGGTCCTTCATTCCCCTCTTCTCTGCTGAGCTCCGCCTCCAGCATGTGACATCATCACGGTCCTACAGCTCCAGTAGAAGAGTGCTGCTGGTGTCCAGAGCTGTCAGTTTACAGAGCAGCACTGTGGTAATGACTTGTGTTATGTGTACAGGGAGGGGGCTTTACACTGCATTGGATAGTACAGCTTTTCAGCTGTCCACCCTTTTGCTTCCACGGACGTTCAGCTGAACAGTAGCACTGAAGCAAGGGGCCCCTTAGATGATGGGGGCCCGGGGCAATTGCACAGTTTGCCCCCCCTAACGCCGGCCCTGCCTGCAGGCCTTCAATGGTACATGCCTGTGAAAGGCATTGGCACCTTCAGCAGGCTCTGGCCTTTCACAACCAACAAAGGGCTTCCCTGATCACCGCGTGGGGAAGCCATTCCAGTCTTGGGAGCACAGCGCTCCCATTTTTTCAACGCTCTGACCATGGCATCTGAGGGGTTAAATGCCTGCAATTGGCATTATAGCCAATCGCAGACATTAGCTCCAGGTGTCTGCTGTGTGACACAGCAGATACCTAGCAGTTATGGAGACTCCTCTGTAGCGGATGCCATCTTTAAAGACCCGACATGCAAGATATATGTACGGCGGATGTCGCTAAGGGGTTAAAAGACGTCTATCCACAGGAAATTCACCATTGTACCCGGCAAGGCCTTGTAGGACTAGCTAAGCTGAATGTAATGGTATCTTTCACAGTAATCTGCTATTTTATTCTGGGAAAAGTAGTTTTATCCATATGTAAGTAAACAGCTAAGTGACCTAAGGGCGGGCGAACAAACCGGGGGCTACAGAAGAGAAAATGAACATTGGTTATGTATATATTATTCTATTTGTATTTAGTTACTTCTGGGGAGGTAAGCCTTAATATTTGTAGCAATTTTTTAAATTTTTTTTTTACTTTATTTAAGCAGCGGACTGTGGACTGATGGATTGTAGTGGCAGTGATGTGGACTGATGGATTGTAGTGGCAGTGATACAGGATCCTGCGCTGTACTGTATCTCAGTATGTCGGGCACCTTATAAGAATAAAAGAAAGAATTACATATTCTGATCTTGTAAAGTGTTTCATCAATTAGAGGCAGACAAGGATTCGGGAACATTTAACGTCACCTGTAATTTTTCCTTCTGTCTCTGGATGTTTTAATGAGGCGCAGGAGCCATAAATCACACTTTATTTTTCATCATCCTTTCGAGATTCCGGGCTGTGAGTTATTTGCCTAATAGTAGATTGTCTGTAATAAAGAGCTTATTGATGGAAAACTTCCTGGACGACTCGAATTATTGATTAGAGCGTTACCTATCCCGCTAACGTGGTCGAGACTTGTGAAAAATGAAGATCTGTCAGCATCCCTGAAAGATTAGAATTAATAAAAAATAATACCCAGAGCAAAACTCAAGATTAAATGTATGAGTTTAACTACAAAGCATGCTGGTATAACCTGGGCTTTATATGTGCACAACTTGTATAATTATACATCTACTTGTGTATATAGTGATATGGAGCATGCTGGTATAACCTGGGCATCTCCTGTATATAATTATATATGTACAGCTGGTATAACCTGGGCATCTCCTGTATATAATTATATATGTACAGCAGGTATAAGTTATACATCTTCTTGTATATAGTGATATGGACCATGCTGGTATAACCTGGGTATCTCCTGTGTATAATTCTATATGTACAGCTGGTATAAGTTATACATCTTCTTGTATATAGTGATATGGAGCATGCTGGTATAACCTGGGCATCTCCTGTATATAATTATATATGTACAGCTGGTATAACCTGGGCATCTCCTGTATATAATTATATATGTACAGCTGGTATAAGTTATACATCTTCTTGTATATAGTGATATGGAGCATGCTGGTATAACCTGGGCATCTGCTGTATATAATTATATATGTACAGCTGGTATAAGTTATACATCTACTTGTATATAGTGATATGGAGCATGCTGGTATAACCTGGGTATCTCCTGTATATAATTCTATATGTACAGCTGGTATAACCTGGGAATCTCCTGTATATAATTATATATGTACAGCTGGTATAAGTTATACATCTTCTTGTATATAGTGATATGGAGCATGCTGGTATAACCTGGGCATCTCCTGTATATAATTATATATGTACAGCTGGTATAACCTGGGCATCTCCTGTATATAATTATATATGTACAGCAGGTATAAGTTATACATCTTCTTGTATATAGTGATATGGACCATGCTGGTATAACCTGGGTATCTCCTGTGTATAATTCTATATGTACAGCTGGTATAAGTTATACATCTTCTTGTATATAGTGATATGGAGCATGCTGGTATAACCTGGGCATCTCCTGTATATAATTATATATGTACAGCTGGTATAACCTGGGCATCTCCTGTATATAATTATATATGTACAGCTGGTATAAGTTATACATCTTCTTGTATATAGTGATATGGAGCATGCTGGTATAACCTGGGCATCTGCTGTATATAATTATATATGTACAGCTGGTATAAGTTATACATCTACTTGTATATAGTGATATGGAGCATGCTGGTATAACCTGGGTATCTCCTGTATATAATTCTATATGTACAGCTGGTATAACCTGGGAATCTCCTGTATATAATTATATATGTACAGCTGGTATAAGTTATACATCTTCTTGTATATAGTGATATGGACCATGCTGGTATAACCTGGGCATCTCCTGTATATAATTATATATGTACAGCTGGTATAAGTTATACATCTTCTTGTATATAGTGATATGGACCATGCTGGTATAACCTGGGGATCTCCTGTATATAATTATATATGTACAGCTGGTATAAGTTATACATCTTCTTGTATATAGTGATATGGAGCATGCTGGTATAACCTGGGTATCTCCTGTATATAATTATATATGTACAGCTGGTATAAGTTATACATCTCCTGTATGTAGTGATATGGGCCATCTTGTGCACTATAAGACTTAAATTGCTCATAGTTTCTTAAATCTATGAAAATATGCCGTATGTACCCTGTGCACATAGGAGCAGAACATTCACAAATATAATGATATGCCACAGATGCATGCCCAGGGATAATGAATATATTTGTTGAAAACACAATAAAAATGCAATTCCATATTTCGTTTAACATAATATTTACACAAGAGGAAAAAAGTATTTTGTTTTAGAACATGTGTGTCTAAAATAAACGGATTATTCCTCCCACAACAGCTGTAATTAATCTCAATTTGGTAACAAAAAGGTTTTAACTATTATATTTCATGAAAATAACATTTACCACTGTTTCAAGTTAGGCTACTTTCACACTAGCGTTCGATCGGATCCGTCTGCATTATTTTGGCATATAAAAGCTAAGTGTGAAAATAGCCTCGGACGGATCCGTCCAGACTTTCAATGTAAAGTCAATGGGGGACGGATCCGCTTGAAGATTGAGCCATATTGTGGCATCTTCAACCGGATCCGTCCCCATTGACTTAAATTGTACGTCTGGACGGATCCGCACGCCTCCGCACGGCCAGGCGGACACCCGAACGCTGCAAGCAGCGTTCAGCTGTCCGCCTGTCCGTGCGGAGGCGAGCGGAGCGGAGGCTGAACGCCGCCAGACTGATGCAGTCTGAGCGGATCCGCATCCATTCAGACTGCATCAGGGCTAAACGGAAGCGTTCGGGTCCGCTCGTGAGCCCCTTCAAACGGAGCTCACGAGCGGACAGCCGAACGCTAGTGTGAAAGTAGCCTTACTGCTATGGTTGCTATAAAATGCAGCCTATCCATTCACTAGAGATCAGCGGTGACATCACTGAGAATGCAGCCTATCCATCACTAGAGATCAGCGGTGACATCACTGAGAATGCAGCCTATCCATCACTAGAGATCAGCAGTGACATCACTGAGAATGATGCCTATCCATTCACTAGAGATCAACGGTGACATCACTGAAAATGCAGCCTATCCATTCACTAGAGATCAGCGGTGACATCACTGAGAATGCATCCTATCCATTCACTAGAGATCAGCGGTGACATCACTGAGAATGCAGCCTATCCATTCACTAGAGATCAGCAGTGACATCAATGAGAATGCAGCCTATCCATTCACTAGAGATCAGCGGTGACATCACTGAGAATGCAGCCTATCCATTCACTAGAGATCAGCGGTGACTTCACTGAGAATGCAGCCTATCCATTCACTAGAGATCAGTGACATCACTGAGAATGCAGCCTATCCATTCACTAGAGATCAACGGTGACATCACTGAAAATGCAGCCTATCCATTCACTAGAGATCAGCGGTGACATCACTGAGAATGCATCCTATCCATTCACTAGAGATCAGCGGTGACATCACTGAGAATGCAGCCTATCCATTCACTAGAGATCAGCAGTGACATCAATGAGAATGCAGCCTATCCATTCACTAGAGATCAACGGTGACATCACTGAAAATGCAGCCTATCCATTCACTAGAGATCAGCGGTGACATCACTGAGAATGCATCCTATCCATTCACTAGAGATCAGCGGTGACATCACTGAGAATGCAGCCTATCCATTCACTAGAGATCAGCGGTGACTTCACTGAGAATGCAGCCTATCCATTCACTAGAGATCAGCGGTGACATCACTGAGAATGCCGCCTATCCATTTACACAAGCTAATATTAGAATCCCTTCTTTCTCTTCTCTATAAATATTTATGGACATTATGATAATCCCTGTGTCCCAGGTAAAGTCCCCATACTGCAGTGTTCACCAGGCTTCTGATAAGTGACTTTCATTCTCCACCAGGTATGAACCAGATGCAAACATCTGAGACGGGATGAATATGCAGAGCTCTCGCCTTAATGTCAACACACTTTAATTTAGTATCCAGCTGAGGTAACAAAACCAGCGGCTGCTGTGTAATACGGCCCCGAATCAGATCATTACAAAGGCTCGCCATTCACGATGCATTTTTGTAATCCCCAGGTAAATCACAGACACGGCTCTATAGGAGCAAACACACTTTCCAATTTCCTAGAGAATTAAATGGAATCCCCCGTGGAGGGACACACTTGAACATGCTATCTATTCTCCGCTAGCGTTAATTCATCATAGTGATTGCCCCTAAATTGAAATTTGCATTCATATCGCTGATGGCGGAAAAAATGATGAAAATAATAGACATTTTTGCAGAGTTGATTATTAGATAAACTCACAGGTGACAAATACTGAATGAAGGGTTGGAGAGGACATGAGGTTTACTGCATGTATCTCAGGGTTTATCTTCCAGACTGTAAACCTTAAGAATTATATTTCTGGATTATTGTCAAAATTAGCTTTGGCTTGTGGCTTGATTAGCTTATGGCTTGAAGCTTCTGAAAAACAGGACAGCCCACTGGGGTAGGTGGTAATTCCATCAACTGCAACCTATCCCACTGGAGCCAGTCACACCTTCTGATAGATGGGTGTAATGTCAACGCATAGTCCCTAGGACAGCTCTTACCATATGTCAATCACAGGTTACGTCTTTGACGGTCCACCTGGAGCTTAAACCTTCTTTGAGCTGGGACACAACAGAGAGGTGCGATCACATAGGATCACATGGGCTTCTTAGGATTGGTGAAAGTCCCAGCTGATGGACCACCACTGATCTGATGTGGACATGCCTGGCTGACATGCAGTATAAGAAATCTTTGTAACAGTCTTCCTCTCTGGATACATCATCGTTACAGCATGACATTGTGCCGCAATGGGCTCCAGATGTTACTCATAATGCAAGTCTTAAGAAATGGGCAGCCATCTTTAAGCAGAACATCAACTGAAGGCAGAACATTTTGATTGTGTTAGGATCTGGACTTGAACCTGGGACCTCTGCTGTGTCTGGCAGTGCCTCTACTTGCTGAGCCACCTGAAGTGCTGGACAGTTCCTTTGCCTATTCCTTGAATGATCTTGTCTTGAATCTTGTTTGCCTTGAACCCCTTGCTCCTCCCATGAACTTCCTGATTTAAGCCATGTCTCTGCACTTCCTGGTTGCCAGATTATTGTGCCTTTACCAGCCAATATCTTGCTCTTGTCTATACTGCTGCCGACCGTATCTCTGCTACCATCCGTTACTGACTTTTGGCTTGTTCCTCGACTACGCTCCTGCTTAATCCCAACCTGCACTATTTGTTACCGACTTTGGCTTGTTATTCAACCACGCTTCTGCTTGATCCCTGTCTGCTATATCCGCTACTGGACCTCGGCTTGCTCACCTCCTGCTGGGGCTATCCTGAGGACCGCGACCTGGTACTAACACGCAGCAAAGTCCATCTCCACCATCAGGAGCACTGGCGAATACCGGTTAGTACTTAGACCCCGCACCTCAGGTGAACCCGTGTCATCAGCCAGGGTGACCAGTGTGAATATCTGCTCCGCTGCTATAGCTACTGGCCTCCGAGCCTGACTCCAGACCGTGACAGATTGTCAATAAACATGCAGTTCTTGTTGGCATGCTTCAGAGCTCTAATGGGTCGGATTTTGACTTAGAGGGTAAGTATCTACAGGTGGCACTAGACAGTTTTCTTCTCTAATTTGCCTACGTTTCCCAGGGAGCATTGCCTCTTAGACTCCCTACGTCAACTATATCACAAGGAGAACCAGTAGCTGCTAGAAGCTGCACCCTCTGTTCTGAGTGGCATCCTCTGCTAATTGGCACCAACTAATCAGACTCTCTTGACACAAGAGACCATATTGAGGGTCTTAGTCTCTAAGGACTGTAAATGTTTAAAAGTTGATGTTTGAATTTGGTGTTTTTAGACCTAAATTGTTTCTTTTTTTTCATGATGACCTATGGATTGTGCTAAAATAGATTCTCTATGCCTTATCATGTCCATGGGTCTCCAACCCGGTCTACAATTCCTAGCAGGCCTGATCAACCTGAAGTGGTTAAGTGATGCTAGGAGTTGTAGTTTCCCAGCAGCTTGAGGGCCACAGGTTAAAGACTACTGCCGCAAAGGATTCATACAGTTATACGGACAAAGCTACTTTCTGTGCTACATTCTGGGTTAAAATGTAACAATATATTTTATATATTTTTATTGTTTTCATTTTGGATCTTGTTTCTCACAGGCAAGAAGAATTGCAGCTCTCACACGTTACCAGGATTCTCCTGGAGGTTTTTGTTCTCTATCTCATTTTGCGCAGAGAACAACGCCGAGCGTTGGCTCTTCTGGTTGCAATTTCAGGGAGAAAATAAAAAAAAAATAGTAACAAGTAAGTGAGTGAGATACAAAGGAGGAAAGAGTAGTCTCGACTTTCTGTCTTATTGAGTTAATCTGAGATTCCATCCAGTAAGACGTGAAGGAAATGTTTTTCCAGTTCTTCATGGTTTTTATCCAAAATAGTGTAACCTGAAGCTTCAGGGTCCTAATGCAACATCTGTAACAGGGCCCCCACCTACCATGATGTGCCATTGATAATACTGGTGTCAGGAGGTCCATTGAGCATCCTTAGGAACCATGGCCCAGGAGCGACTTCTACCTCTGCAGCCCTATAGCCTTGCATCTGTAAAATGGATGAGGTAATTCTCTGATCATTGATATATTTCCATAGTACTGACTTGTATTCATCACAACATGGTTAATAGATCTCATAATATTCATGAAAGGTCCATTATCTGGGGACTAAGGGACACATTTATTAAGACCGGCATTTTAGATGCATTGACCCCTACATAACTTCAGTGGATCCTGCGCCACTTATAAATGTAAGGCTGCTTCCTTGCTGTCTTACATTTAGACCACATTGAAAATGGAAAGTGAGACGGACCTACTGGCCCGTCCCTTTCCTGCCCATGCCAAGCCAACTTTTTTAGACCTGGCGTGAGCAGGGAGAGGTCGCCGATTGCGGCACAAAGGACCTGCGCCAGAAATATGCCTAGTTTAGGCGTATTTCTGTTTAATAAATGACCCCCTAAAACTCTATTGAAGATGTAATAGGCATCATGAAGTTATATTGACACATGACTGAACTGGATGGAGGTCATCACGAGGCTACACGGAGGTCAGTGGCTTGATGGGTCTAGGTCGGTAGGGGTCCTTATAAGAATATTTAATGAATTATGGAGCTGATTTATTAAGTTGGCATTTCATATGACAATATTGACCTAAGGTCCAATGCCTCCAATGGCTCCTCTTCCTCTAGGATGTCCTATAGGTGAAATTTGCTACATTTTTCTTCCATTTCTTGTTTTTAGAATTTATACATTTTGTAACAATTCTGGCCACGCCCCCTTACTTTATTTTACCACTTTTAAAAAATGTCACAAATTTTAGGGCAAATACGGCGCAACTTGTTTACAACAATAACAAAAAAAAATAACATTAATACATTTCCCACTGTGAGTTTTAGGTCTTTCGATTGGTGGCATCACGGGATTAGGAAGGTTAGATATTAGAGCGGTTCAGAAACATTTTGGCAAAGTTGACTTGTATAATAAAATCCATAGGATAGCATTCTCCAGCATGGTGTGTCCAGGGGGAGGGCACTTTTTGGAACAAGGTCTGGTCATGACCTCTAAAAGCAACCGTCGTTACCCCGTGGTGTGTGATTATGGTAAGTCTCATCAAAATTAAAACCAAACAACAAAGTTAAACACAGTTAAATGGTTAAATGACTTGTCAATTAGGCTGTGGGCGGAGCTGTGACTACCTTTAAAGTACTTAAACAGCTGAATGCTGTTATTTTACTGTAAGATTTGTGCAAGTCATAAAGTATTAATGAAAGTTTAACTGTTTGGACAGGTAACCCAATGTCACAAAAATATGGAGACATGAATTTTGGGTGGAGTTACCCTTTAAATGTCCATAGTATAACAATTTCTTCACTCTGCTTTAGGTTTATCCCTGGACTGCTGGACTGCTGAATGTGGCAATGAAATGTAAATTGTGATTTAATTGCTGTATTAATGTTTACTCCTCGGTCTCAGGAATGGTGGGAATCTTAGGCTGTGATATCTTTGAAGGCACAAGGAGGCTTTTAGTGATCTGCATAAGAAATGTAATATATAATGTCATATTTATCCACTCGGTGAATGGCAAGTCAATCTTAAAAACAAATCTAAATTTGCTGAGAAAAACAAGGATATTAGAGGCAATAAAACCTATTTATCATCAGTTCTCACTTTCCCAAGCAAGACCCGGCGTCTCGGTGACCAATTCCTGCCCCAAAAGGCAGAATGCAAATAAACAGCAGCTCAGGAAATTCTTATTAAACTGCAAAGCAATGAAATGTGCAAATAGATATTACCGGGCACTTTGCAGGGACATCGGCGGAGGATGTGACCTTGGCTGGGTGAATAAAATTAAAGCTGAATTTGCTTGCAGGGATTGCAGTGCAAAGATCAGACTCATATCAGCAGGTTATATCTGGGTGCTGTGGGAGAAGATGTGGCTGATAGGGATTGGTATAGCCCCATTTTATCAATGAGGCGTGCTCCGTGAGCTTCACTTGTGGTCCATATTGTCTTGTAAACCAAAACTTATATTCTTAGAGCCAATTCCCATAGGATCAAGAATTTTTAGTGTCCCTCAATTAGGACAGAATATGAAATATCATAAAATGCTACATTACTGTTCAATGCAACGAGTGGGTAAAATGAGTGAGACATTCTTGGAGGGCTCCACCCATGATGAGAAGGCCGATAGTTGCATTCCATAGAAAACCATGGAGAACACTGGGGACCACATTGGATTTTTCCAATATCGATTTAACAAATCAGGCATCTTATATCATCAAATCCCAAAAGACTACTGCACAGGCATTAATACAAGTGTGCATTGAGGGTTAGTCTAGGACATCTTCACCATGTGACACCATCTCTCCATTCTTGACATTGCGTAATACCAGTATGATATCCATTGAGGTTTAGTCTGAGAAACTTTACCATGTCTCCTGCCATTGTGGCCCTTTCCTCACATGACAATACTGTGATACTAAGATAGATTATGAATATCATATCAATGTTGGTCAGCCTCAGACTCCACCACCGATCAGCTGATTGAGCATACCCTCCATTGTGCACCCGGCACTGGCCGGTACATTTTTTGGTGGTCTTGCCTTGTACCGAAGCTCAGTCCTATTTAGTTGAATAGGCAAGAATAGGCATCAATATTAAAGTCAGGGAAAAACTATGGTCATCCAATCCCACTGTAACCTTATTGATTATCTTTTATGGTTTCTTCCTCAAGACCTACACCATAGAGCCATAATTTACAATATCATGGACTGGCGAGAGGTAACAAGTCTGGAACAGCTTTCTCAGATTTGAAGATGACTTTCTTATGTATTTCTGATATGTACTATCAGTTATGGATAGATGGTTGGCCACAAGGGTTGAAAAATTTGCATGGCTTTGCCAACTGGCAAAAGATAGATGGAGAAGTCAGGCAAGTAATGTGCCGTAGCAGATATGGAGGGTGACAGGAGGGCAACTAAATAAATCAAGTGGGACCTCAGAGTCTAAGACTGGCCATGCACTTTAGAGTTGGACCCATCTGTATCTCCCAATATACCTGCATGTTGTCAGACATCTCTGGTGGTTGCTTATCTGCCTACAGACAAAAGGATTGGCCATGTTGACTTGAGTCAGCTCAATCCTTTCATCCAATATCTGCAATCGAAGGAAAGTCAGGAGGCCTCCTGACCATTAGATAGTCAGCTAGTTCTGCCAGAATCATCAGGTCACCCGACCTGTAAACCTTAAAAGTTGGACTGATGATAAGCATATGACCTCTGGAGGTTTGACGGGTAAGATCCCCATCAGACTCAAGAATGGAGGTCTTGAGACAACCCTTTTAAGAGTAGTTGTCTGTATTCTGCAGCTCCTGTCCTGACCACCATGACAGCTTCTCCCACCTCTGTATGCTGTACGGTGCTGCAGTGAAGACATTTCTTGTTAGGTTTCAGTATCTTTAAGTGTCCTTGTCTCGTTCAGCTCGGGAAATACTACAAAACACATATTATTTGGAGAACCCGTCTCTTTGCAGTCTAATGTCTTTTTAATTAATTGGATTTGTTTTAACGTCTCTTTGCATATGAAGCATAAAGTATTTTATCCTCGATTCAAAAGACGCCGAAGCGTGGATGGAAAATGAATAAATGTAAATGGCTTTACAGGCACTTACTGAATTCATGTTTAGTTCCTTTTAAGTTGCCTGTGTACAAGGAGCACGACTCTCCCGAGACGCTCCTCACATAAACTGTCGCCTTAACTAGTTGCATAAATATTAGACTCCAAAAGCCCAAAAAAATCAAGGTAGACCCTGGATATAATTGGACGCCGCTCACAAGTAATACGTCTCCAGCTTTTGTTTGAACAGTATGCAGCGGCTTTCTGAATGCGTCAGATAGGAAAATAGATTACACCAAGAATACCTAGAACTTCTTAAAAGTGGAGATCGAAACGCAAGAACTGGCAGCAGTATATTTGTAGTGTGACATGCAAGCTCCAGGGAAATTATGGATGTGAACGAGCCTTCCTTGTGTTTGAGGCACAGTTTTAGAATAAGTTACAACAGAGAAGCAGACTGAGATGAGCCTCCTATTCCTTAAAGGCATAGCCCAATTAAAAGGTGGTTTGTCTTCAAGGGGTGTCTACTTTGGGAAATGTTATGATAGAAAAGTTCCCATACATCACAGGGATCAGAGGGACCCCTAGAAAACATCTTTAAAGGGGTTGTCCTGGTTCAGAGCTGAACCCGGACATACCTCTATTTTCACCCAGGCAGCCCCCCTGACTTGAGCATCGGAGCAGTTCAAGTCAGGAGTTCCGGTGACGTACCGGGCTCTCCATGAGGCTGCCAGGAAGCCTGGTGACGTCACCGGCACTGATGGGCGGGCTTTAGCGCTGCCCTAGCCAGTAAAACGGCTAGGGCAGCACTAAAGCACGCCCATCACCGAACACACTGCCGGGCGGAAGCTTCCTCCTGGCAGTGTGTTATTGTAAACAAAAGAGCCCGTGCCCTGCGCGATCTAGTGTAGGGGAAGGGAGCGCATCGGAGCATGATATGCTCAGATGCCAACATCAGGGGGGCTGCCAGGGTGAAAATATGGGTATGTCCAGGTTCAGCTGTGA
Source organism: Bufo gargarizans (assembly GCF_014858855.1). Classification (NCBI taxonomy): domain Eukaryota; kingdom Metazoa; phylum Chordata; class Amphibia; order Anura; family Bufonidae; genus Bufo; species Bufo gargarizans. Next base: position 48,060,827 of record NC_058086.1, read on the forward strand.
AGGAAGCTATGAGTAAGTCTGACATTCTCCTGCAGTGCCCCTATAGGGGAAATGAAGAATTGCACACTTCCTATTCTTATCTATGGCTGCCTGTGTAATGCACAGACATGTTTGGTTCTCCAGGGTGAAATGCGGTCTTTGTAGTCGCTCTTTGCTTTGGCTAATAGATGGGTGTACTTCATTAACTTCGTAAAGGATTGGTGACGGGGTTGTAAATTCTGCTGCTGATTTGTGATGGATCGTGCTGCATATTTGTCATGGATTTTACCCTATGCATTCTAGGTGGAAATCCATAGACTAGATTTACGCTGTGGGCCAATTCATACTGCGGATTGATTTTCTCAACATGGTTGCTTAAAGTCTGATGAACTTGGCCGCAACTGTAAAAATCCATGGTGGAAAATCCACCGTGTATTTGTGTTATACACAAATATATATGGACATACCATAGTAGGGTTTCTGACCATGAGTTTTCTAAACCAGTCAACCCCTTTAAATTAGATGAGATGAAATCGGAAAAATTAACTGTAAAACATGGATCAGATCTAGTGGTCTTGGTCTATGTGGTGCAGGGTTTTCAGTCACTCCTGGTCCCTCATGTTTGTCCAGTGATGCAACTTAAGTAGCCTTGGGAGGAAGATCTACATATAATAGGAGGTAGGTTATGCTGCTCTGCAGAAAAGGGACAGGAGCTTAGCTTGGGGCTATGAGATCTTGCACATGGCTCCCTTTCTCCACTGAATGCATTAGTAAGCAAATGAGGGGAAAACATCTAGAGAGTGATGCCATCTCCTCTACTACAATGGATGGAAAGAGATGGGGGGGGAAGGCTGTCAATCGGAAAATTTGGTATTGTGTCTATGGGTGGACTTTCCATTAAAAGCAACAAAAAAGTTGTATAATGTGCAGAGACGAACTGAGGACAGACACAAAGTAAGATTTTGAAAGTAACATAAACACCCAAAAAAATCCTAACAGCCGATGGAGCCTCAGAGCCAGGAACAGGAGGCGTTCTTCGTTCTCTTCCATGCTCAGTATGAAGCTTTTATTTTCAAGTCTTTGGGCAAAGCTGGGAAATGAAGAGACAACATGGAATCGTGTCCTGAAGGGAGCCGCAAGATCCTAATTTATCCGCCCTACTTTCATGTTCTCCCTCAGTTCCTCCAGTCCAGCCGAGTTTTTGTTCTCTTGTTATCTGTTTCTACTGTGGAGGAGCAGAAGATATAAATGGCCAATTATGGGCTAATTCCCTGCAAGAAGAGATTTGAGAAAATGTGATTGTAGATGTGATCTTAGATGCAGGGCGGCAGCTACATTTAGGGAAGGGATGGGTTTTACAGGGAATGATGTACAGACCTGAGCGTCTGTAGCTTCCAGAATCTGCAGCTACTATATGAAATCTCCAAGAACTATGTAATTTGTGTGCATCCTTCAAAAAAATAAACTTCTGAGAAGCCCAGTTCTTGAAAGATAGAGCAACATCTCTTGGTTGCAGCATCCTGCAAAAGGGGACATTAAACACAAGCAGCGGTGGATGGTGGGTCCAGTGGAGGAGATATTCTTTAGGTCACTTCCCCAATGTGCATGCCCATTATATTTTAATGTTATATCATTTCAGACAGAGGACATATCATTAGGGTTGAGCGAACACCTGGAAGTTCGGGTTCGCTGGGTTTGGCCGAACTTCGCCACATAGTTCGGGTTCGGGACCCGAACTTGACCCCGAACCCCATTGAATTCAATGGGGACCCAAACTTTGGGGCACTAAAATGGCTCTAAAAAAGTCATAGAAAGGGCTAGAGGGCTGCAAAAGGAAGCAAAATGGGGGTAAGAGCAGGACAAGTGCCCTGCAAACAAATGTGGATAGGGAAATGAATTAAAATGACATAGAATTAAAAAAATAAAGTAAAAAATAATGATCTTGAACTAGGAGGCGGAGGTCAAAGTGGAGTAGGAGGTTAAGGAGGCGGTGGACGTGGCGGTGTAGGTGGAAGCGGTGGTGGAGGAGGAGGAGGTAGCCAACACTATTTTTGTAGTTTTTTATTTAAAAAAAAAATACATTTGGGAAGACCCTAAAACATTGGGAAATATAAAAAAGAAAACTAAGAGAAATTGCGCTGGAGTATAACAATGGCTGGGTAAGGCCGGTATAAATGTCTATTCTGCACAAGGTACGGACAGGTCCTGAGGGATCCAGGCTTGGTTCATTTTAATGAACGTGAGCTTGCCCACGTTGGCTGTGGACAGGCGGCTGGGTTTGTCTGTGATGATGCCCCCTGCCGTGCTGAATACACGTTCAGACAATGCACTGGCTGCAGGGCAGGCCAGCACCTCCAAGGGGTAAAGAACAAGCTCAGGCCATGTGCCCAACTTGGAGACCCAGAAGTTGAAGGGGGCAGACTCGTCATTCAGTACGTGTAGGGTGTGCACACATACTGCTCCACCATGTTGGTGAAATGCTGCCTCCTGCTAAGACGTTCCATATCAGCTGGTGGTGCTGGTTGTTGTGGCATTCTGACAAAGCTTTTCCACATCTCTGCCATGCTAACCCTGCCTTTCTGAGGTGCTGGCGGTGCCCCAGCTTCGTTGGCGACCTCTTCCTCCTCTTCTGCCTTCGCCTTGTGCTTCCACTGTGCCCCCGCTGTCAGGTGGGAATGCCACCAGCAGCGCGTCTACCAGCGTGCTCTTGTACTCGCGCATCTTACGATCACGCTCCAGTGACAGAATTAAGGACGGTACGTTGTCCTTGTAACGGAGATCCAGCAGCGTGGCCACTCAGTAATCAGCACTGGTTAGCATGTGGGCAACTCGGCGGTCGTTGCGGAGACACTGCAGAATGTAATTGCTTATGTGTGACAGGCTGCCCAGAGGCAACGACAAGCTGTCCTCTGAGGGAGGTGTTTAGTCTGTGTCCTCTGTATCCCCCCAGCCACGCTCCAGTGATGGCTATGAGCTGGTCTGGGTGCCACCCTGCTGTGAACATGGTTCCTCCTCCTCCTCCTAATCCTCCACCTCCAGAACTGTGCCCTGGACAGCTGTGTACCTGGCCTCTGTGGGTGCAGGAACCCACCCGTCAAGCCACCTGTGAATGACTGGCTTGATAACCGTGGAAATGATCCCTCTTCCTCCTCCTGTGCCACATCCACTTCCATCATCGCCTGAAACGTTTTTTCTAGGACACATAGAAGTGGGATAGTAATGCTGAGACCTGCGTTATCGGCCGCACTTTCCGCGGCAGCTCTGACATATAGGGGTAATTTTTCAGGAACCTCTGCACCACCAAATTCAGGACATGTGCCAGGCAAGGGATGTGCGTCAAACTGGCTATGCCCAGAGCTGCTATGAGATTTCGCCCATTATTGCACACCACCAGGCCGGGCTTGAGGTTGACTGGCACAAACTCATCGGTCTGTTGTTCACTGCCCGTCCACAACTCCTGTGCGGTGTGGGGTTTTTCCAGGCCATGCAGCCTTTCAACAAGCTTTATTAAATGCCCAAACACCAAACTCGAACCCAAACTTTTCCGGCAAAGTTCGGGTTTAGGTCTGGGTACCAAAAATCATAAAGTTCGGTACGGACCCAAACTCTACAGTTCGGGTTCGCTCAACACTACATATCATCAATAAGGTCTAATTTGTGAATCATGTCATAAGAAACAGATCTAGTGGCAAGTAATTGACTCCAAGGTCAGCTCCACATGGGGTTGTCTTCTGATTTACCTTTAGGGTCCATTATTGTTCCAGAGTTCGGGCACTGGAGAATCCTCTGGTGGGCCAGGCTACCCCTGAACATAAGCTAGGGTGCACTAGTCCTGGTGGGTTAGCTTGGTCATGTCCAAAGTTGTGACCAAGATCCTGAAATCCACAGAAGTGACTGCTGTATGGGCTTGGTAGAAGAAGGCATAGAGGTAGTTGGATTCTCATACTTACCAACATTTGGGACATATAAGCCCGGACCTGGGGGTGCCCATTTTTTAGGCACATTGGCATAAATCCCACCGCTTTGTGCTCCAGCTTGCAGAAGTGTCCTGCTATATATGGATCCTGCATAGGAAACAGCCCGTGGGTCATCATGTCTTCTTTCTACTGAACACAGCCTAGCGGTAAAGTAGTTCTTGTTCCTCTCGGTCCAGGCCAAGGACAAGCCATACTGGTGTCCCATTATAATTTCTGTCCCTGGGTCCAGCCTCTTCCCAACTGGTCTTTATAGTGGATGTGGTTATCTGTCCAGATGAGAGTGACCCGACTGATCAGTCACAAATATGAACCTAGCCCTTACAGCGGCCCTCGGATGGACATGTTCTGTATTTCTGCAGTCTAGTCCTATAACAGGTTCTGTGGCTCATCCGTTACGTCCACTGATTAATTGCGCAGACGGATAGGTGACAGGTAACCATCCTTCACAGGTAATACAGTCCGGCGCTGCAGAACGTCGCGCGGCCTTCTCGCCTCTATTGAGTTTACGGTGGCAATGAATTGTTTACATTGTTACCCGCAGGCGGCAGTTTAATGGACGCTGTCAATGTTGTTTACCGGCCGCCATGTTCAACATTCACTATTTAAAGAGCAATTTTTTCTTTTGCATCTTCCACCCAAAGCAAATACAGAAAGAAATGATCCTGTACATTTAAAGGGCCCCTCCATGATGCACTTTTTCTCATTCCTTTGTATATTTTGACCAGGAATTCACGTGATTCACAGACCATGGATGCAACAATCAGTATAGACAACCTTGTCACAGCCTCTTCTCTTCCTAGAAACAACATCTGATGACATCATCGATCTGATTAGCTCTGCATGCCCGGCAGAGCTCTTACAATGTAGTGGAATTTTGAAAATGCAGCTCTGGTAATGACTGGAGCATAAAATTAAAAAAACATTTTTTTATTTATCTTTGAAATGATGCAAAGGTCTTGCACAGTCAGCATCAATTTTCCCCAGCCAGTCCAGTGTCCTGTCCATGATGAGGTCACATGACCCAAGCTTGCCAATCACTGTCATGGAGGAAACGGCTGACGGACATGGTGGTCAGGTGATGTCATCATGGACACAGCAGCATTGCACCAGGATTTAGACACCTGGGAAACCACAGCAGACTTTTCAAGGTAAATCTGTTACAAATGTATCATTTTAGACATGGGGCCCTTTAGGTGGTTATTCTGACAATGAGAACACCCTTTAAAATCAGTAAAAGAAAGTCCATGTGAAGTTTCTGGGCTGATTTTGTAGATTTTATGCTGATGGCGATAATTGCTGTGCGGTTTTCCGCGCTCTTTGACAAGGGTTGATGCCTATTCCGTTTCTTCTTCTGTAGAATAAGCAGGGAATAGTCGCAGCGCTCGCTCTTCTGCTTGGAATTATCATCACTATCCATAGATTAAAGGAGTTACCTTCTAACCTGTAAGAGAAAAGTGTCTCCAGCGCGATGGGGGCGAGAGGCGCAGCGAGCTGATTAATGTGCAGCCGAGAGTAAGTGTCTGATAGAAAAGGTGTGAAAGTGCTTAAAATCACATAACCGTAATTATTGTCATTAACAACTCTGCGCCGCTTCACTATGCAAATGCAATCACTAATGAATGAGCCTCCGACTGATTCTTTAGCACAACTTACCTTTGTATGAAAGAGAAAGGAAAAAAAAAACATTATATAGTATAGTGTTTGGGTACGGCCGCATGTGGAGGTTTCCTGATGTAGTTTTGGAAGCTAAAACTAAGAGTAAGTTCAATAAAGAGCAAAAAAAGAAAAAAGTGGTGTCTGTCCTTTACACTGCCTCTCCTCTTACGATCCACTCAGGATTTTATCTTCCAAAACCGCCTCATTAAACCTGACAGTGTGGCCGCACCCTTACACCTCAGCTGGCATTTACCAGGTCAGCCACAGGTCTGATGGTGCCTGCTGATATACAGCGTGCAAATAATACCACCATACAGTACTGGGATAGCTTACTATGTGTAGTAAATGGTAACATAGTACATAAGGCCGAAAAAAAACATCTGTCCATCCAGTTCGGCCTGTTATCCTGCAAGATGATCCAGAGGAAGGCAAAAAAAAACTGTGAGGTAGAAGCCAATTTTCCTCACTTTAGGGGAATAAAAAAATCCTTCCCGGCTCCAATCAGGCAATCAGAATAACCCCCTGGATCAACGACCCCTCTCTAGTAGCTATACTATACTCTAGTAGCTAGCTATAGCTATACTAGGTACGGACAGCAGCTAGACTGGCTGGGAGGGGGACTCCTTAAGGTCCTGGTAGGTTGTCACAGGTATTTGGAGCCATGCTGACTACATTGTGTCCCACAGATGCTGGAGGAGGCGGGGGGGGGGGGACCAATAGAGCAAACACAACCGTCAAGGTGGTCCCACAGCTGCTGGAGGGGGTGTGGGACCCATAGAGCAAACACAACCGTCGAGGTGGTCCCACAGCTGCTGGAGGGGGTGTGGTGTGGGACCCATAGAGCAAACACAACCATTGAGGTGGTCCCACAGCTGTTGGAGGAGGCAAGGGGGGGGGGCCTATAGAGCAAACACAACCATCGAGGTGGTCCCACAGCTGCTGGAGGGGGTGTGGTGTGGGACCCATAGAGCAAACACAACCATTGAGGTGGTCCCACAGCTGCTGGAGGGGATGTGGTGTGGGACCCATAGAGCAAACACAACCATCGAGATGGTCCCACAGCTGCTGGAGGGGGTGTGGTGTGGGACCCATAGAGCAAACACAACCATCGAGGTGGTCCCACAGCTGCTGGAGGGGGTGTGGTGTGGGACCAATAGAGCAAACACAACCATCGAGGTGGTACCACAGATGCTTAGTTGGGTTCCGGTCTTGGAAACTAGGGAACCTGGGTAGTACTTGGAGGTCTTGGTCCTGCTCTTTCAACCAATATCATACATTTCTAACCATGTGACATGTTGCGTTGTCTTACTGGAAGATCCCATCCGCCCCAGCAGAGACAATCAGCATGTATGGATGTACGTGATCTGCAAGGATAGATTCAGACCCAAATCAGCTGAGAGCGCCTTCCACATGGATGAGTGGCCCAGTGGAAGCTATGAAAACCTTCCCCAGACCATAACGCTGCCACCACCAGCTTGTGTTCTTCCAGCAGTGGTTGCAGAGTGTTTGTTCTCTGATGTTTCTCTCCTGACGCCAGAAAATGTTACTCATCGGCGAAGACAACCTTTTACGGGATATCCTAAAACAAGCTGCATCAAAGAAGAGACTTTAATTTTCGTTGCAGTATCAGAATCGGACCTCCGCTGAATGGTAAAAGGGGGACATCCTAAAACATTTAATGTGAAAGTGGCTTAATGTAGCTTAACATCCCATAATGTGCCTAAACCTCAATCAATGGTCTTGAAACTTTGCACAACCTAAGTTCCCAGCTTCCCAAACCTATCCTGGAAGTTTCATGGATTTTGTCTACACACAAGGCAAATTAGTGACATTAAGCTTGTTTTTTGGGGGAGCTTAATGTGGCTTAACGTACTGTACATAAAACAACTTAGATGTTAACCGATTTCTCCCAAACTTCACATAATATAAGACTCTTATCTATTCAAATAAATCCTGGAAAAAAAAATCTGTGCTTTTAGTAAAAACATAGCACACTTTATTTATTATTTTTGGGGACATTGGGGACGTGACTTCATATCCTTTGTTTTCTGTCAACGTTACCTTCATGTTGCAATAACTCCATTTGCAAGAAGACAATTATTTATTTATTAAACTATATAAACCAAAACATAATAATGATCTTGGAGGAAAACTTCAGCCTGTGCCCATAACCTTTCGATATGTCCCTATAGATGATGGAAAGCACCATCTGGAATGAAGAATACATGAGAAATCCGTTACTGAGGAGGTAGTGAGGGTAATAAGTATGCACATTCTTATCTATGGCATCAAATAGTTTAATGTGAATAACTTTTGGTATGTTTTATCAAATGACCCAAAATCTTCAGAATATGTTGGCATAGAGAGAGTCTTGTAGTATGAGAAGTTTGGGGGAAATCGGGTAACATCTAAGTTGTTTTATGTACGTTAAGCCACATTAAGCTCCCCAAAAAACAAGCTTAATGTCACTCATTTGCCTTGTGGGCAACCAAAATCCATGAAACTTCCAGGATTGAGGTTTAGGCCCATTAAGCTACATTAAGCTATTTTCACATTAAATGTTTTAGGATGTCCCACTTTTACCAATCAGCGGAGGTCCGATTCTGATACTGCAATGAAAATTGAAGTCTCTTCTTTGATGCAGCTTCTCTATCAGTGCAGTGACTGTCCGTCTGCTCCGGACGCAGTAGGTTCTCTGAACTGTTGTGGTGCCTCCTGGTTTATTTTGGCGCTGAGCTGCTCCCCTTTAGGGTATTGTCTGCTCTTATGCAACTTCATAGCCGACGTTCACCTCTCACATCGGTGGCACGTGGTGCTCCGCAGTTTCCATGTCACTTATTCACGATGGTGCCATTTGTCCACTCACCGTACACTTTCAGCAGCACGAGAAGAGTTCACACTACGTAGTCTCAAAAATACCGCCCCCCGGGCCTGAAAGCCAATAATCATCCCGTTCTGAGACTCTGATAAATCATCCTTTTTACAGCAATGACAGCAACGAGGAATATGTGTGCAGACAGCTTATCACACCCTTTATATACCCACCGAGCCAGCTCACCACACCTTATATACCCACCGAGCCAGCCCACCACACCTTATATACCCACCGAGCCAGCTCAGCACATTTTATATACCCACCGAGCTAGCTCACCACACCTTATATACCCACTGAGCCAGCTCACCACACCTTATATATTCACCATGCCAGCTCAGCACATTTGATATACCCACCAAGCCAGCTCACCACACCTTATATACCCACCGAGCCAGCCCACCACACCTTATATACCCACCGAGCCAGCTCAGCACATTTTATATACCTACCGAGCTAGCTCGCCACACCTTATATACCCACCGAGCCAGCTCACCACACCTTATATACCCACCGAGCCATCCCACCACACCTTATATACCCACCGAGCCAGCTCACCACATCTTATATACCCACTGAGCCAGCTCAGCACACCTTATATACCCACCGAGCCAGCTCAGCACACCTTATATACCCACCGAGCCAGCTCAGCACACCTTATATACCCACCGAGCCAGCTCACTACACCTTTTATATCTACCGAGCCAGCTCACCACACGTGACTTCCTTCATGAGCCACGCGCTTCTGACATTGAAAGCAGTAGTGACCAGAATTGTGTACAATTAATACTAGGCTTGATGGTGGTTACACATCTTGAGTGACCAGATGGCGATGATACCCCATGAGCAGGGACTGGTGACTCTCCCGTTGATGGACAGAGGAGGCCACCTACTCACAGATCTTCTCTTGCCCGGCTTGTTTCCTATTATCTCTCTACTAGATTCTGGCCACGGTGCAAGGGTCATGATGATGATGGGCCATTGTTCATGGTGGTAATGGGCCACACAACTCCAACATGGTGGTTCAGTGGATGCACCGCTGGAGTCCAGGGTTGGAATCTGACTGGTGTGGACATCTGCATGGAGCTTGTATTCCGTTTCCTCCTATGTCCTAAGGTCATACCGGTTGCCCCTTGTGAAGTTTACTCAAGTGTTAACATTGCTATTGCGACATCAGTGATGAGACATTAATGATTCGGGCTCCATTGACCTCTATGTCAGCAGTTACCTGATAGTCCTGGGTTTCTCACTGGACGTTCACTTGCTGATCTACTTTACTTCATCAGATCTTTCCAGTTACTCAGATGATACAATTGACTCCCATAGACTCCAGTAGTGAATGGTGCTGAGCGGAGCCCCCGATCGCGGCCAGAAGAGACAACAGGGAACATCCCCCATTCTGTCTTCTCCTTGCTCCTTTGCACATTTGTGTGAACTGGAATAATTTTCATATCCTGAATGAGAAAACAAGATAACGAGCAGCATGTAATTGAGTCAGTGTTAATGCACCCTAACATGTAATGAAGAGAAAGCTACACGACAGCGCACAGCTGGTTCCTGGGCCCCCTGGGCATACTTAGGAGCGGGGCCCCTGGCTCAGCTGCCGGGTGTACTCATGCTGTTAGCCCTCATTTGCACACAGGCGGCCGGCTGCCGGCACAGTAAAGGTATTTTCCTCTGCGCTGATTTCCAGCCCTTAGAGGACGACATTGAATAATTTAAGATGTCAAAGACGTCAAGATTTTAATCCCAGTCACCGGTCCTGGTTCAGTCTTTACAAATTCCAGAGGCTTGATTTTCATGTGACTATAAATTTTTCTGAAAAGATTAGCGGACCCTTCTGACAAGAGTCGGTTCTATCAGGCCCCACAGTCTGTTATACTGGGGGGTAGGGCAAGGAAGGGTGGGGGGGGGGGCTGGAAAAGGGGCAACTAAAAAGGGGCCTCAGCGAAGTATAATGTGTACAGGCTGTATACACTGTGCAGCAGAGTAACATATATAGTAACAGCTACATACTGCACAGAGTAACATATATAGTAACAGCTAGATAATATATAGAGTAACATACACTCACCTAAAGAATTATTAGGAACACCATACTAATACGGTGTTGGACCCCATTTTGCCTTCAGAACTGCCTTAATTCTACGTGGCATTGATTCAGCAAGGTGCATTCTTTAGAAATGTTGGCCCATATTGATAGGATAGCATCTTGTAGTTGATGGAGATTTGAGGGATGCACATCCAGGGCACGAAGCTCCCGTTCCACCACATCCCAAAGATGCTCTATTGGGTTGAGATCTGGTGACTGTGGGGGCCATTGTACAGTGAACTCATTGTCATGTTCAAGAAACCAATTTGAAATGATTGGAGCTTTGTGACATGGTGCATTATCCTGCTGGAAGTAGCCATCAGAGGATGGGTACATGGTGGTCATGAAGGGATGGACATGGTCAGAAAGAATGATCAGGTAGCCCGTGGCATTTAAACGATGGCCAATTGGCACTAAGGGGCCTAAAGTGTGCCCAGAAAACATCCCCCACGCCATTACACCACCACCACCAGCCTGCACAGTGGTAACAAGGCATGATGGATACATGTTCTCATTCTGTTTACGCCAAATTCGGACTCTACCATTTGAATGTCTCAACAGAAATCGAGACTCATCAGACCAGGCAACATTTTTCCCGTCTTCAACAGTCCAATTTTGGTGAGCTTGTGCAAATTGTAGCCTCTTTTTCCTATTTGTAGTGGAGATGAGTGGTACCCGGTGGGGTCTTCTGCTGTTGTAGCCCACCTTTCTTTCCCATTCTGACATTCAGTTTGGAGTTCAGGAGATTGTCTTGACCAGGACCACAACCCTACATGCATTGAAGCAACTGCCATGTGATTGGTTGACTAGATAATCGCATTAATGAGAAATAGAACAGGTGTTCCTAATAATTCTTTAGGTGAGTGTAGATAGTAACAACTAGATACTGCATAGAGTAACATATATAGTAACAGCTTGATACTGCATAGAGTAACATATATTATATACATAGTAATGTATATAATAATATAGTAACATAGTTATATATAATGATTAGTCTTGAGCGGCAGGGGCAATATTCGCATTTGAGATATTTCGCTAATATTTTATAGAATATTCGTCATATATTTGCGAATTCGAGATTATATTCTTGATTGCGAAAATCGGCAATGTATTATTCACGTAATGCGCACAAAATACCGGCGTGGGTCACTATAGCTAAATTTTTTAAGCTGGTATAAGTTTCCTGAGACTGGAGAAAATGGTCGGCACGGCTGAACATCACAATAGCTTTATATGCAGATAGATGCTCCAAGATATTTGCGCTTGCGAATTTTCGGCATTTAATGATGCGCATATTTTTTTTGCAATACGTGCAACTTGTATAGTTAGGGGCAGGCAACTTTTCTATTGGTTGCTAGGGATGTTGCTAAGCTGTGACAAAGCCTTCTCATTGGCCCACAAGCTAGAAGAAGGGAGGGATGATCACCTGATGTGTACTGTGTTAAAAAAAAAAACAACTAATATTCGTCATTACGAATATATAGCACTATATTCGAAATATTCAGGAATTATCGAAGTGCTGATATTCGTCATAAGAATTTGCTTTTCAAATATTCGCTCTCAACACTAATAATGATATTGTAACATATAGTAAAAAGTTCTATATAAAATAACATATATAGTAACGTATTTGGCAACATAGTAATATATAATAACATAGGATATATATGTTAGCATATAGTGACAATAGCAGTAACATAGTAATATATAATAACAATAACATCTTAACATCTATAGTAACACAACATAGTTCTTAAGGCTAAGAAAAGACATCCGTTCATCCAGTTCAGCTTCTTATCCTGCAAGAAGAAAATCTTCCTGACCCCAGATCAGGCAATCAGACTCCGTGGATCAACAACCCTTCTCCAGTCATGTAGTAAGGCTACTTTCACACTAGCGGCAGCCTTCTCCGGCTGGCGAACAGCCTGCTGGATCCATGCTGCTGCTAGTGCACGCGTGCCGCCGGAGGTCCGCTCAGGCCCCATTGACTATAATGGGGGCGGGCCCGAGTTCCGCCGGCAGCACGGCAAACATGCGAGAGGCGGCCGGAATAAAACTACGACATGTAATTTTATTACTCTCCAGTCATCTAGTAACTAGAACCTGTAATATTATTACTCTCCAGACGTCCCAGCGCCTCATCTCTTAGTGAACTCACTATCACCACCTCCTCTGGCAGAGAGCTCCATAGCCTCACTGCTCTTACCGTAAAGAATCCTCTTTCTTTGTCGGTGTAGAAACCTTCTTTCAAGATGTAGGGGATGTCCTCCTGTTACTCCCACAGTTCTTGGTATAAATATGTGTAATGCTTATCTCCAGTGTCTAGTAGGTGGAAGAGCAGCTCCTAGGCAGCCCGATGCTGCTTATCATTGCAATGAGCAAAGTCGGACTAGTTGCCCCTAGTAGCAGAACTCAGTGCTCATCCCTACTAGGAACCACGGAATAATAGGTTTGTGTGTCTGCGCAGTACATTACAAAAGTAATAATTAAAAGGGAGAGAAATGACTTTTCCAGTGCAATGGCCTATTTTAAGGACAAGCAATGAAAGTAAAGCCCCTTTAAGCCTTAATGGTAATTTAGACTTTCTACTTGAAAATCCACTAGAAGGTAACACTACCTGCACCGCTGCGCAGTAGTGACATTGCAGGTAATGAATCTTCCCAATCTTTCATTCATTTTCTCTCAGAATATTAATACCCAGATTATTATTCTAAGCAAAACCAAATGTCAGACGCAGACAGAAAATAAACACAGCGGATCGTTCGCTATGACTTTATCTCCATTTTACAAGTCTTCAACCTTACGACGAGAGCTTTTGTAATAGACAATTGACAAATTGATAGTATGCGGAGGGAGGATTCACTTTGGGTTTATCTGTTGTGCTGTGATGTATTGATAGATAAACACATGGCTGAAATAGGAAAAATAAATCACAGGAATCAAATAGTATTTTATCGCTTTATATGTGGGAAAAAAATGTATATATACAATTGTTTCAAAATGAAAAATGATAAACTATTCATTCAAGAATTTATATGGACGGGATTGTTTTGCTACTCGCTCAATTTTCTGAGATAGATCCGGGCAGCACTCGGCGCAATTCTCTCCCTTTTATGAGTCTAATTCTGTTACAATGTTTCAATATTTGTAGCGACAGGGGAGGAGTGTGAACCATGGCTGCGAACGGAAATGGTGCAATATTTTGTATTAGAGGTGAAGCAGAGAAGACTATATACATGGGAACTTGAGTGTGAATGCGCATTCACACAGGGTGTTTCCTGGGTTTTTCTTATGTTTTTTTGTTTTGTTTGTTTTTTTAGCAAAAGTAAGATGTTTACTATATTGCTCCTCTGACATTATCTCCTGGCATTGACCCAGTCTGGTATTTGACTCTGTATCTTGTGTTGGTTCTGAGATATCACTCTTGACACACTTGCTGCACCAAATATATGAAGTATATGCGCCACAATTACTAGACACAAGGATTTTCTTTTAGACAACTTTTGCACCAGCCTTTTCTCTAGACCTATTTTGTGCCACGTTTTGGTCTTAGATTTTGGTGCATGTTTTGGACACAAACTATACCAGCCCCACGGTAGTATAAGAAGTGGTGTAACATTCTGATGGTATGAAGCCCTGACCCATTGTGTCGCCTCTTCCCTTCACCACTTTCTAGATTTAGACATATTTAACAATCAAAATCCATAAATCTGGTGCAAACTACAAATGGCGCACGCACAATGTTCTGGCGCAAAATAAAACTATCCTAATATATCTGAGCACGTCCATGTGCACGGGGCCTTAAAGTGAACAAGTAATATTTGTAAGTTGCTGAATGATGGGCTCCTAGATCCATTTCCACTGGTGGGCCCCAGGCACCCCAGTCCTACACTGAGTGGTAGTATCTATTGACTTCTGTAGAGGTGCAATAATCCCAGCTATTGGGGTAAATATGTGTGAGTCAATGGGTGAGGAACTTCAAATGCCACAGTTGATCCCATATCTGAAGCCAAGACCCAAGCTATGTCCTTCACACCTTGTTACAGTATCTTGGGTTTGTTGCTTCTTCCCGTATCTTATTTAATATCAATGATTTCTTTCAACTTTACTCTTTAGTCCAGAAATGATATAGAAATGAGACTTGGAAAGATGAAACTGTTGACCCCACATTATAAACCTCATGAAATCCCATTGTCAACCTTGTGTTCATGCCTGAGATCCCACAGATAAGACTCAGAGAAAAACTCCAGATACTTGTCGTCTGTAAAAGAAAGTAAATTTCCACCTGATGAATATTTATGTGCGACAGGAGGATAAAATATTAAGACGCCGCCGTAATAAAGCTATTTCAGGATTAAACAATATCCTATGAATATGAACGCTCTACAATCGAGTGATTCATCTTCATCCCATGAAAAGGACTTGTAAATATGAGGCTGCTTCTCCCTGCAAATGTGTAAGAATTATCCACCGAAAAAGAACAATCATTTATGATAATTTCACCTTCCAGGATGATGAAAAGAAATCAGCATTAACACTTGGAGTGCCTGGCTCCATGGCCATTAATGGACTATTAGACCTCAAAGGTGCCTAAAGCTATAAATAAGGGCACATGGCCCATAGAAGCCGATCCTACGGCTGTTCTGAGGCCCAGGTAATGGTGACCCCATGTTTATTCCTATGGCAGTCTGAAGGCATCATTGACACTTGGTGTACCCAACTTCATAGACAGACTGTTAGGCCACCTAGGTAAATGTCTACAGCTATGAACAAGGACATATGCTATGAGGGCTAAGGTTGGCTCCATGGCTGTCACCATGGGAAGCAAGAAAACACCATTAACAATTTGCACTGCATTTGGAAAGTCTTCAGACCCTTTGACTTTTTCACCTTTTGTTATCTTGCTTCTTGTGCTATGAGTCCCCCATCATTCTGCACTCAATACCCCATAATGAGATAGTGAAAAATGAATTTAAGAAATGTTTGCAAATTTATTAAAAAGACAAAACTAAAATTTCTCATGGACATAAGTATCCAGACTTGCTATGACACTTGACAGTTAGCTCTGGGGCCCCCCGTTTTTCTGGATAATCTCTGAGATGTTTCAACACCTTGACTGGAGTCACCCGTGGTAAATTCAGTAGATTGGGCATGATTCAGAAAGACATAGTCCTGTCTATATATGATCCCACAGCTGACAATGCACATCAGTGCAAAAACCAGGAGGAAGAGGAAAGAACTACCTGTAGAGTTCAGAGACAGGATTTGTGGAGGCACAGATCTGTAGAAGGGGATCAAAAACTTTTCTGCTGCACTGAAAGTTCCTAGGAGCACAGTGGACTCCATAACTCTTACATGGAAGAAGTTTAGATTAATCAGGACTCTTCCTAGAGATGGTCACCCCACCGAACTAAGTAATCAAGGGAGAAGGGCCTTGGTAAGAGAGGTGACCAAGAACCCAATGGTCACTCTGGCTGAGACCCAAAGATCCTGTGTGCAGATGGAAGAAACTTCCAGAAGGTCGACCATCACTGCAGCCTCCACCAATCTGGGCTTTACGGCAGAGTGGCCAGAAAGAAGCTTCTCCTCAGCAAGAGGCACATGAGAGCCACATGAAGTTTTCAAAGACAAAAAAACACCTAAAGGACTCTCAGACTGTGAGAAATAAGATTATGTGCTCTGATGGAACCAAGATTGAACTTTTTTTCCCTCAGTTCTCAGTGTCATCTCTGGAGAAAACCAAGCTCTGCTCATCACCTACCCAATACCATTACTACAGTGAAGCATGGTGGTGGCAGGGAGATTGGTTAGGGTGAAGGGAAAGCTGAATGGAGCAAAGTACAGAGATATTCTTATTGAAAACCAGATCCAGAGCATAGACTGGGCTAAAGGTTCACTTTATAACAAGCCAATGACCCAGAGCACACAGCCAAGACAACACAGTGGTAACTTTGGGACAACTCTGTGAATGTCCTTGAGAGGCCCAGCCTGAGCCCTGACATAACCCAATGGAACATCTTTGAAGAGAACTGTAAATGGTTGTCCACCGACGGCCCCCATCCAACCTGACAGAGCTTGAGAGGTTCTGCAGAGAAGAACAGCAGAAATTCACGACCAAATCAAGGTGTGAACCCTTGTGGCTTCATCTCCAAGAGGACTTGAGGCTGCAATCACTGCCAAAGGGGCTCCAACTAAGTCCTGAGGAAAGAGGTCGAAGACTTATTTCAGCTTCAAGACAAGATTCTAGCTTTTCCTTCTCAATAATTTCACTTTCTTATTATCAGGGATTTAATGTGGAATGATAAGGAAAAACTTAAACTTTTTTTTTATTTTAGCACAAGGCTGCAACATAAAATCTGACAAAAGTGCAAAAGTCTGAAGACTTTCCTCAATACAATATACAGTATTTGCATATCTCCCCAAAGATAGATTATAATAGATCCTAGATAGGTACCTGAAGCATTGAACAAGGGCGTTCCCTGTGTCTGAGATTCTGATACTGATGGCCTGTCCTTAGAATACATCATCAGTGTAACTCCTGTCCTCCCACCTATCAGCTGTCTGAACAGGCTGGGATGCTCTTAAGAGCGCTTAGCTCTCCTTCTAGGTCAGTGATGTCACATTCATCGGTCACATGACCTATTCAGCTGAATGGAGCTGAGTTGCAATACCAAGCACAGCCACTATGCAATGGATGGCACAGGGCTTGGTAAGCTGTGAGGGTTAGCTCTCTTTCCGGGGTCACACTTACAGACTTCTTCTCAGACCACGTATTTTTCATATCAAAACTGTGCTTTATGGCGAAACAAGTACCAACAAAAACAGTACAAAATAAAAGCCTGCCTGTCTGGGCTCTACCTAAACACAGTAACTAAAGCCCTGACTAAACCACTGGTTACAATTCATACCTGACATCAGGCCCGGCTTTCCCAGCCAAAAAGTCCTCCAGCCCCTAGTCTGTACAAATAAGAGTCCCTTTGGGGGATTGTGGCCCAGCAGTCCTCCCGACTCTGGCCTTGTGACCCTTGTACCACAGGCATCACTGCGTCCCCCAAATTACAGGCTGTCACTTAGCCTCGTGGTCCCTCAGTCTACTGAGACCACTCCAAACCTCTGCAGGTCTCTGGTCCTGGATAACACACTCCCCCTAACTGACACCCTGGGAGGTGCTTTATCTCAGTCTGATTATCGCAGACCTCACCTGCGATCATCTCTTGACCAAGGGAACACCCGTCCTGGAAGGGTGTGGATTGGCAGATCCCACTTCCAGTCCTATCTGCCAATCCAACTCTAAATCCAGCCCAGAATATACCAGAAACAACCTTGTCTCAGCAACCTACATGCTGCTGAGACTATTTCATCCCGGATTTTAGCTATCCCAACCAGCTGAGGTATTTGAGTGGGATATGCACACCTTCTCGTACTGTCCACCTTATCACAAAAATAATGCAAACATTACCCAAATGTAATGTTTATTTAAAGTTATTTTGCTCATATAAAGGATACAATAAGTCAAAATGTGTGCAAGTAGTAAAGTAAGGTAGCGTTTAAGGTAAAAATGTACGCTTATAGCTTTTCCTGGAGTTTTCAATCCGTGGACAATCTCACCGGATCCTCCAACAATAGTCAGACATCATATGTACATCCCATCTAATCTGACCTTCAAATCTTGGTAGAATCGTTCACCTTGCTCATCACTGACCGCACCAAGGTTTTCTGGGATGTTAGCAAGATGGCGATGCAGAAAATACACCTTGATGCTCATGTTGAAACCAAACATTTTGTATCTCTCCAAGAGTTTCAGGACAATTTCAGTGTACTTGTTTGCTCGTGTATTTCCAAGAAAGTCCTTGACAAGATCTTTAAATGATAACCAAGCATTCTTTTGGAGTTCTGACATCAAATGAAATGTTCATCTTTGATGAGCTGCCGAATCTGTGGACCATCAAACACAACGGCCTTTATTTTTTTCAACTGCCAGGCTAATAAATGCCAAAATTAGGTACTTGAAACAGCCTCCTTCAGTTGGCAAAACTTTAACTAATTACTTCATGAGACCCAGCTTCATGTGCAGAGGTGGGAATATAATGTTGGATCATGTAGAACGTTTGCATCACAAGGATTGGGGTCAGATCTTGGAGGCCAATTCCTCTCCACCCATTGCTTCTCATGAGCTCTGCTGTCCCCACATGGACAAAAAACAAGGATACTTGGTGTATCCGCATTGCTGACCAAGAAGGAAGCATACCATTTTAAGGTCAACACAGATGATCCAATTGTGTTTGTGAAATTGCAACAACTCAATGACTCTCTTTACATCTCCATGTTCTTCACAAAGACAAACGGAATATCCTAAACAAATAACAACCTGTTGCCGGTTGTCATGGTCGTCCTCCACCCTTCCGCACTCGAGGGAGGTTCACTCTCAGCCTCGTTTTTCCTGACAGTGGTGACTCCACAGCAAATGTAAGAGGAAAGAAGGATTGAACTGTTAAATTTCAACATGCCCCATCACTTGTTCTCTGCGGAGATGCCACCTCCTGAGGTCTCTGGCAGACACTTTTTTCCCTCTGCCCATTCAGGACAGGTTGAGTTTGCAAATGTATTGTTCATCCAACAATCACCTAAAGTGTATGGCCATATGATCTGTGTAAGCTTAAAGGGGTCATCCAGGAAAAGATATGTATGACTTATCCTCAGGATAGGTCATCAGATCTGCAGGGGTACGATCCACAGGCCCCCGACGATCAGCTGTTAGAAGAGGCCTTTAGTGCTGACGTCTCTTCTTAGGTCATCACTGTACATTGGTCATGTGGCCTAGTTGAAGCTCAACCCCATTCAAGTCAATGGAGCTGAGCTGCAATACCAAGCACTGCCACTATACAGTGTACGACGCTGTCCTTGGTAAGCTGCCAGGAGCCTGCACCACTCATCAGAGCTCCAGTAAATTGGACCCCCGCTGATGTGATAATGATGACCTTTCCCAAGGACCCCCAAAGTTAGTAAGTAAAGGGGGAGTGGTAACACAAAGGGCATTCCCATCTTCCCTACCAGAGATGATAGCAAGGGTAGAAAACATGCTGGATTTGCCGTAACTAATGTTGTGTAGTGTTGTAGTTTAAGGACACAATACCAGAAGCCCCTTGATATAAAGGTGGCCACAGCGATATAAATCCATCAATTCTGGGAGGGCAGCCCTTGCATTTAAAGCCGTCAGCATCTCAGGACACCATGTCAGCAGCCGCAGCTCAGCCCACAATAAGCAGTCACTGTGCAGATTATTCCTATACTGTGACCTTATAGGAAATAATATCAAACTGCTTGTATTTGCTTCCACAGGTAACGTGATCTGAAGTAACACAGATTTAGGCCTCATGCACACGACCGTTGTTTGGGTCTGCATCCAAGCCGCCGTTTTGGCGGCTCGGATGCGGACCCATTCATTTCAATGGAGCCACAAAAGATGCGGACAGCACTCCGTGGGCTGTCCGCATCCGTGGCTCCGTTCCGCGGCCCCGCAAAAAAATACAACATGTCCTATTCTTGTCCGCGATTTGCGGACTAGAATAGGCATTTATATTGCCGGCGCCCGTTCCGTTCTGCAAATTGGGGAAGGCAACACGGGTGCCTTCCGTTTTTTGCGGATACGCGGTTTGCGGACCGCAAAAACGGCACGGTCATGTGCATGAGGCCTAAGGCAGGAGATCTACAGTGTCATTCTGCATGCTCAGGCTGTCAGGCATAGCTGGGCGCTGTCACATTCTACCAGGGGATGCACAGCGCAATCTCAGGGGACTGGACTCACTGTGATGGGTAGTCAGAGAAAAGAACACAAGCAGCAACCTGCAAAGCCCCGGGGTCCTTTAAGGTTGTCATCCCCAGAATCCGGTAACCTCTATAATGGAAGTAATAGATGTATAACAGTCTGATCTGACATTTGAGTCAATAAAAAGCTTCATATTATGCACGACAATCAGTGACTGAAATCTTACTTTTATAAAGCATAAACAGCCCTGTATACATGACAGTATATCACTGCCACCATACCCCAGAAAGGAACGACCCATTTAAATTTACAATGTGTGGAACTTTGTCTTGGGCTCATTGTCATACATATAATACTGCCCCTTATACACATGAATATTGCTACTGGACCACTGCTTGCTATATACAAGAATATAATTACTATAATACTGCTCCTATGTACAAGACTATAACTACTATAATACTGCCTCCTATGTACAAGGATATAACTTCTATAATATTGCTCCTATGTACAAGACTATAACTACTATAATACTGCTCCTATGTACAAGAATATAACTACTATAATACTGCTCCTATGTACAAGAATATAACTACTATAATACTGCTCCTATGTACAAGAATATAACTACTATAATACTGCCTCCTATGTACAAGAATATAACTACTATAATACTGCTCCTATGTACAAGAATATAACTACTATAATACTGCTCCTATGTACAAGAATATAACTACTATAATACTGCTCCTATGTACAAGAATGTAACTACTTTAATACTGCTCCTATGTACAAGAATATAACTACTATAATACTGCCTCCTATGTACAAGAATATAACTACTATAATACTGCTCCTATGTACAAGAATATAACTGCTATAATACTGCTCCTATGTACATGAATATAACTACTATAATACTGCTCCTGTGTACAAGAATATAACTACTATAATAATGCCTCCTATGTACAAGAATATAACTACTATAATACTGCTCCTATGCACAGGAATATAACTACTATAATACTGCTCCTATGTACAAGAATATAACTACTATAATACTGCTCCAATGTACAAGAATATAACTACTATAATGCTGCTACTATGTACAAGAATATAACTACTATAATACTGCCTCCTATGTACAATAATATAACTACTATAATACTGCCTCCTATGTACAAGAATATAACTACTATAATACTGCTCCTATGTACATAAATATAACTGCTATAATACTGCTCCTATGTACAAGAATATAACTACTATAATACTGCTCCTATATACAAGAATATAACTACTATAATACTGCCTCCTATGTATAGAGTATAACCACTATAATACTGCCTCCTATGTACAAGAATATAACTACTATAATACTGCTACTATGTACAAGAATATAACTACTATAATACTGCTCCTATGTACAAGAATATAACTACTATAATACTGCTCCTATGTACAAGAATATAACTACTATAATACTGCTACTATATACAAGAATATAACTACTATAATACTGCCTCCTATGTACAAGAATATAACTACTATAATAGTGCTCCTATGTACAAGAATATAACTACTATAATACTGCTCCTGTGTACAAGAATATAACTACTATAATACTGCCTCCTATGTACAAGGATATAACTACTATAATACTGCTCCTATGTACAAGGATATAAATACTATAATACTGCTCCTATGTACAAGGATATAACTACTATAATACTGCTCCTATGTACAAGGATATAACTACTATAATACTGCTCCTATGTACAAGGATATACATACTGTAATACAGATGAAACTGTAACAATTGAATTCTTTGTATGGAAAGTAATATATTGGAAGGTGATATTACTGGTTTAGATGGATTGCTCTTTTACCTGTACGGGGCACTTACATGTTCCCTGCACTTTGTCACATTTTGGACTCGTTTTCCATCTCTCTCCTCCGGAGCATCACATCCTCTATATGTGAAGCAGTGATAATCCTGTATAAACAGTTGCGATGATTATTCGACATGTATCACAGATGTAAGGAGAGACCGTATTGAATTCTAGAAGATTAGATGAATTATGGCCGTCCAGGAGTTCGTCCTTGCTCGGAGTAAAACATAAGCATGTCATTTATGTGTATCTTGCAGAGTATGAAAATCAGAATTAATTCACTTCATTATCTGTCCCGGTATTTGACTAGGCAGTAATTGAGAGTTGAGTCGCTTATGAATATGTATTTTTCTTTCTCTGCCTCCTGAAATAAAGGAGATAGAGGATCGGCTGGAGAGTTGGAATTAGCCGAGCAGCATATTGGAGAACACACAGGGCCGTGTAGGATGCCGCCAGAACGCAGCGGGAGACGCTGATTTCCTAAGGTGTTTGATTGTCTCCATCAATAATATATGAAATTATAAACTTCCAGACAAACACAGCAACTGATATTCCAGTCTCTAAGGCAACCTAAAAATCATGTCTTATTTTTGGGGGTGAGGGTATTTTTTTAACATAAACCCCCATTGATACTGATAATCTGTGCTCGCTGATTTTGGGTTCCTTGGTTGACATGACTTTGTGTACGTTTTTCTATAGACTTTTAGCGCTCCTTTGTTTTGAGGTGTAAACCTGCTTCCTATCCTGCACTGATGAATCCATCAAAGGGAAGAATGGTGATATCTGGATACATTATTAACATGGATGATTTCCTGGAGCCACTTCTCCTCTGTAACATTCCTGTCCCACGAACAACACCACAAGCCGGCATTATATGCAGATTTACATAAGACGGGTGTTTTTTTGTTCTGCTATGGCGGTAGTGTCAGGAGGACAGGAAGCCTGACCTCTAACAAGGTGCTCAACTACAATGTAGCATTTCTGGTCTTTAGGACGCAGTGATCTTTTGGGTTCCACTAAGGCTCCAGCACCAGGATGTAACTGCACCGCTATACGCATGTCCCAGGTTCTGGACAAAACAGGGATGTGACCCTAAAATATCCCAAAACTTGGGCTGCAGATAATGAGAGATATGGGTCAGGCTTCTTTATATTTTCTTTCGAGGGAGTAGAGATTACAAAAGTGAAATTTAGCAAATTGTTCCTATTATTTTGCTGCGTTCAGAATTCCCAACCATCCCAATTTTGGGGGGAATCTTCGGTAAAATGGACCAGAAAGAGTGCGGAGCTTATGCGAGTATGGAGCAAACTGAGCTCCCTTGGAAAATGGATTGGGGGAAGGGATTGAAGTCTCCCATGAATGGAGAATTAGATATTGGGAGCTATATAGACTGAGATTTGTTATAAAAGAATTACCAAATATGAACCAGATCAGCCCATTAAACTTTGCCCCATTCAGTAAACTGAGCCCTGCTCTTAGCTGAGCAGTGCAGACTGAGCACTTCTACTCCTGGTCCACACCTGGGAAAAGCCCCCCCCCTCCAGGCCCCGGACACCTCCCCCCCCCCCCCCTCCGGGCCCCGGAAACCCCCACAGACCATTGGTGGTACATCTAACCCATTTAGTCTTTCTCTTTCAGTCAACTCCTTGTGGCCAGCAGGGGGCTCCCTAATCTCTGGGGCACTAAGCATATGCTTGGTATAATTGGTGATAAGTGGAAATAAAGGGTTAACTCTACTGCAGTGAATTAGTTTGCTTTTTATATAGAGCCATTTGGTCACTGTCTGGCGGAGTAATTGTATAACTTGAGTATTATATGGAGGTATTTACACATCTTTGTCTATTTTCAGGGTTTGGTGGAGATGGCGATATATGGCATTGTTTCTTCATCTACCGTATGGTTGTTTTATTTAAGCAGCTTATCTCATTTTAACAATAACTGGAAATAAAATATTTTCTGTTTGGTATTTTTTGTTGATAGAATTTGGAAATAAAGTAACATTTTTTTTTTATCCAGGATTCCGCTACCATTGAATCAACAGAAGAGAAATATTTAATAGGCTCTGCTGATTTTCACTGCAAAGCGATTTATCTAAAGCCCTATAAAACACGTATCATACAGTCAGCTCATCAGAAGTGCTGCAATATTGTGCTGAAGCCTTCAAAAAACTAACAGCTGTATAAAAGCAATTCAATGCTGCTTAGAACGGCCGGCCGCTGTTTACTGAGGGTGAATAACAATGTGTTTCCACTTTCTTTATTTCCCATCTTTGCTGAGCACAAATGACTGGAGGAACCGTCTCCGGTAACGGTCGTAATTGTGTTTATTTTGGTCTTTGAATGCAAAAGGTAAAATGTCAAAATATAATGAGATTTACTTTACAAAGTAAAATATTAAATAATGGCTTTACAGCAGGATCTAAATTACAGAACAAGGTAGTTCTATCATGACGATAAATGATCCGTCGTTTTATAAGGAGGGAGGGGAGCTGTGGACGGGAGTAACGGTCTATTACAAGCCTTATAACCTGGTAATAGAGGGCCATGTAATGAAAAATGAATCCTGCTCTTCTCTGTATAACATCTACACATACTGTAGTGTAATCGGTTCCATCCCAAGGCGTTGTGCAAATAAAACATCTCCTACAGGCTCAGATTTATATTCTTGTACATAGGAGGCAGCATTATAGTAGTTATATTCTTGTACATAGGAGCAGTATTATAGTATTTATATTCTTGTATATAGGAGGCAGTATTATAGTAGTTATATTCTAGTACATAGGAGCAGTATTATAGTAGTTATATTCTTGTACATAGGAGGCAGTATTATAGTAGTTATATTCTTGTACATAGGAGCAGTATTATAGTAGTTATATTCTTGTACATAGGAGGCAGTAGTATAGTAGTTATATTCTTGTACATAGGAGGCAGTATTATAGTAGTTATATTCCTGTACATAGGAGCAGTATTATAGTATTTATATTCTTGTACATAGGAGGCAGTATTATAGTAGTTATATTCTAGTACATAGGAGCAGTATTATAGTAGTTATATTCTTGTACATAGGAGGCAGTATTATAGTAGTTATATTCCTGTACATAGGAGGCAGTATTATAGTAGTTATATTCTTGTACATAGGAGCAGTATTATAGTAGTTATATTCTTGTACATAGGAGCAGTATTATAGTAGTTATATTCTTGTACATAGGAGGCAGTATTATAGTAGTTATATTCTTGTACATAGGAGCAGTATTATAGTAGTTATATTCTTGTACATAGGAACAGTATTATAGTAGTTATATTCTTGTACATAGAAGCAGTATTATAGTAGTTATATTCTTGAACATAGGAGCAGTATTATAGTAGTTATATTCTTGTACATAGGGGGCAGTATTATAGTAGTTATATTCTTGTACATGGGAGCAGTATTATAGTAGTTATATTCTTGTACATAGGAGCAGTATTATAGTACTTATATTCTAGTACATAGGAGCAGTATTATAGTAGTTATATTCTAGTACATAGGAGCAGTATTATAGTAGTTATATTCTTGTACATAGGAGCAGTATTATAGTAGTTATATTCTTGTACATAGGAGGCGGTATTATAGTAGTTATATTCTTGTACATAGGATGCAGATTACTAGTTCTGTCAGTAATTGACTATTTTATGCCAGGTTCACATCTGCGTTTTGAACTCTAGCACTGTAATCCAGCGAACATAACACAACATTTTTTGTCCGGTTGACAGTCGGCATATATACCGGAAAGCAGCTGGTTTACCGCACGGTGGTATTCGGCAATGCCAGATGTGGTGAACTCCACCTGAACAAACTGCCCGAGTGCACAGTGCAGATGTGAACCGAGCCCTAGCAGTGCATGCGGTGTCTTGCATGACTGCTGTCTGATTTTATCAGCCTCCTTCCCTAATGATTTTTCCCGTTGCGGTCTCATTCATTAGCACAGTCCAGTTTGTCACAGTAAACAGACATCTTTGTTCTCATTGATTGTACATAGAGTGAATAACCACCAGACTCTCCTATTGATTCTTCCACCACATTCCCTATTATTTTTATATATTTAATGCCCCTCAATCAGCAAACCTCTTCCCTTTCCATTCAGTGTTACCATAGAGAATTAATTAATTGCACTGCACATACAGTATGTTCCTTTATGTCTTCTGTGGAAAGTCTCTATTGTGGACAATTGTAAAGGAGGCATTTTTCCTAATTTCTTAAGGGATAAAAAATTTTCAATTTTATATTCTATTTGCAGCTTTGCATTTTTAATGTATCTAGAAGACATTTTCTTCTCCAATCACATTTAAAGCTAAATTACTTATCTGCTGATTTCCTATTCCCTGAGAGCAGTGCATTGTGGGAGCTTAGATGTCAGCTGCATATTTAGAACTAAGCTTTTTGTCATATCTTTGGCTGAGCCTAAAATCCATAGATTAGTAGCAGAAATTTAAGCTACAAGCATAATGTATACTTTGTAATGTATATTGTTAAGAAAAAGTGGCGTCTTTGTCTCCTTTAAGCAGCCCGGAAGTTTACATTGCTTGTCTGCAGGATCTCTGCAAATATTAACAAACCTCCTCAGTCACACAAAATCCATCTAAAACAGTAAATCCTAAACACAGAGGAGGGAGATGAAGCTGCAGAATCAGTGTGACATGAGGCTGCATTCTCTGAAATATGAAGGTGGGCATCAGGGAGAGTGGGCCAAGCAGCCCGGAGGTTTACATTGCTTGTCTGCAGGATCTCTGCAAATATTAACAAACCTCCTCAGTCACACAAAATCCATCTAAAACCGTAAATCCTAAACACAGAGGAGGGAGATGAAGCTGCAGAATCAGTGTGATATGAGGCTGCATTCTCTGAAATATGAAGGTGGGCATCAGGGAGAGTGGGCCAAGCAGCCCGGAAGTTTACATTGCTTGTCTGCAGGATCTCTGCAAATATTAACAAACCTCCTCAGTCACACAAAATCCATCTAGTGTAAAACAGTAAATCCTAAACACAGAGGAGGGAGATGAAGCTGCAGAATCAGTGTGACATGAGGCTGCATTCTCTGAAATATGAAGGTGGGCATCAGAGAGAGTGGGCGTCAGAGCATTGGGTCTGTAACCCCCCCTTCTGCTTCACACATGGAAATATCAAAATCAAGACACTAGGACCTTTTAGTCCCTGGATTCTGTTGATCATTTGGGTCTTTCATTTCACTAAGTCAATGGGTAACATCTTCAGACAAATTTCAATAATCTTATCATTTTTAACCATGGACAATCCCTTTAGGCCTCTTTCACACGAGCGAGTTTTCCGCGCGGGTGCAATGCGTGAGGTGAATGCATTGCACCCGCACTGAATCAGGACCCATTCATTTCTATGGGGCTGTGCACATGAGCGGTGATTTTCACGCATCACTTGTGCGTTGCGTGAAAATTGCAGCATGTTCTATATTGTGCGTTTTCCACGCAACGCAGATCCCATAGAAGTGAATGGGGCTGCATGAAAATCGCAAGCATCCGCAAGCAAGTGCGGATGCGGTGCGATTTTCACGTATGGTTGCTAGGAGACGATCTGGATGGGGACCCGATCATTATTATTCCCTTATAACATGGTTAGGGTTAATACAGAATGCTAAGTAAAATAGGGCTGGAGGGGTTAAAAAATAATTTAACTCACCTTAATCCACTTTGTAGCGCAGCCCGGCTTCTCTTCTGTCTTCATCTTTGCTGTGCAGTTGAAAAAGGACCTGTGGTGACGTCACTGTGCTCATCACATGGTCCGTCACATGATCCATCACCATGGTAATGGATCATGTGATGGACCATGTGATGAGCGCAGCGCTGTAATCAAAGGTCCTTTACCCAGGTCCTGAAGAAAGAAGAAAGAAGAGAAGCCACGCTGCGCGAACAAATGGATTAAGGTGAGTTAAATTATTTTTTATTTTATTTTTTTAACCCCTCCAGCGCTATTTTACTAAGCATTCTGGATTAAGAATGCTATTATTTTCCCTTATAACCATGTTATAAGGGAAAATAATACAATCTACACAACACCTACCCCAAACATGCCGATGTTTCTCACGAATGTGCAAAACGCATTAAAATGTTTTGCACTTGCGCGGAAAAATCACGCATTTTCCCGCGACGCACCCGCATCTTATCTGGCCCAAATCCATGACACCCGTGTAAAAGAGGCCTTAAATGTAGCTGTAATTGGCAATCCCCCTTACACCCATCTTGTAAAGCTGCATGTACCCGAGGAATGGAACGCAGGATCGTATCCCTCCTCCCCCACCTTTATCCACCCAGGATACTCAGCCAACATTCTGATGGGATACATTGTAACACACTGTGCACAATCACCAAAAAGAAACAAGATTCAAAGCTACGTCTTTATGCAAAATTCGACAGCATTGCGCTCAGCGTGACGCGGGGAAGACTCGCGCTGTTCTATGAAGTGTGCGGTTACTCAAGGATTCATTATGCCAAGAGCTCTGTAACTAGAATAATTGGAGAGAACAAAATATGGAGCGATCACAAGCAACACAACCAACTTCATCCTTCATCTCTGCTTACGGGGTTCCTTTGTGTTGTTTTTCACTTAGATGGGTATAAAAATCTACATAAGTGTAGCAGAGCTGAGTGTGTCATTTTTTACATGTAGTTCATGTCATTCTGTTCTGATATCAATAAGTTCTTAGAACTATGAAGGTAAAGATTTTTCTACTGGTGAACAATCCTCTGGATAGGTCATCAGCATCTGATTGGTGGGGGACCGACACCCAGGACCCCCGCCGATCAGCTGTTTAAGAAGGCAACGGCGCTCCTGTGTAGCACTGCGACCTTATCTGTGCTCACCAGACACAGCGCCGTACATTGTATAGTGGCCGTGCTTGGTATCGCGCCGAGTCCTACCCACTTCTATGGGGCTGAGCTGCTCCGAGGCCACGTGACCAATGAATGCGTCATTACTGGTATAGGAAAAGAATGTCGTGGCAGTACTGTGAGCGCCGGTGCCTTCTCAAACAGCAGATCGGTGTGTTGGACACCCCACCTGTCCAGAGGATAGCTCATCGGTGTTTAAGTCCCTTTAAAGAATTATTCTACACGTTATGTCCTATTTACCACATCGGGATAACTAACGGATCGGTGTGGTCTTAACTCTGGGAAACCCGCCAATCCTGAGAGCGTGCATCCCATTCTCCGATTCTAATTGAGTGGAGGGTCAAGAATGCACCTTTCACCTTGCCTTGATTTTTCTCTATAGGACTAGTGAAGAAAGCAATAGACTGCAATCATCTGCCCTGCAATTGGCTCTTTTTACTGTTAAAGGGTTATCCCATGACGACTGTAAAAAATTAAAATCATATAGTACATGACAGCATCTTTCTAACACAGCTAGGACCAGCCCTGTACCTCACATGGGTCCAGAGATCTCCACATTCACTGCTCTGCTTGATTTATATCAAGCTGACTGCTCAGCGGGCGTGTCTTATCTGATGCAGCTCAGGGGGGCGTGTCCTTTTTTTATGCAGCTCAGGGGGCGTGTCTTTTCTGATGCAGCTCAGGGGGCGTGTCCATGCTCTCCCTATCACAGCTCAGGGGGCGTGTCTTTTTTGATGCAGCTCAGGGGGGCGTGTCTTTTCTGATGCAGCTCAAGGGGCGTGTCTTTTATGATGCAGCTCAGGGGGCGTGTCCATGCTCTCCCTATCACAGCTCAGGGGGCGTGTCTTTTCTGATGCAGCCCAGGGGGCGTGTCCATGCTCTCCTTATCACAGCTAAGGGGGCAGTGGAAGGATAAAATTGAGCATGTGCGGCCATCTTACTGATCAGGACAAAGAAATAAGAGAAATAACAAACTGCAGGTGGCGCTATACAGATACATTTTATTGAATAACTCGGTGGCTATGCTGAATTTTTAATTACATGCAATTACAAATGTATTCAGATCCAGGTGCTGGTTTAAAAACTGTAGAATATTTTTTTGTGGAAAAACCCCTTTAAATATCTGAGAAAAGAGAAACAAAGATCAATAGTTAATATCCACCTGCCGCACAGACAGCTTTCACTCAGCCTGAAATGGCTGATAACAGAAAGCAATAGATTCTATTGAACTTTCTAGTAAGTTTTGTTTTATCACGGCTCAGCACCTGCACCATCACAAGGCAGATTATGGAGCGTTCTGCTTGTCATCATTTTTTATTTCAATAACAGAACAAGATCCAAGGACGTTGTAGCGAAGAATAAATAATGACACTTTTCATTGTGCTGCCGCCACCGCTTACATGATTTCATTCTCTCTGATATCTGGAATTTTATTTTTTGCCGTCTGCTTTTTGTGAAAGTGTTGCGGTAGTGATCGTCCTCTCCGCAGTGAGTCCTGGATCACCGGTTACCATGGTGACGTTGTCAGGACTAGTTTATGTGTCTTGTGTTTTAGTTTGAAATCCGGCTATAAATAACTCTGCAGCGAACCAGAGCATCACGACTTATAGGACGATTCATTTCATGAAAAAACTAAAAAAACTAAAAAAATTTCACCTAAAAGTTGATTTTCATTTCCTATTCAATGTTTTGCTTTGCATGAAGGGCAACAGAGGAGAGTCCCCCCCCCCCCCCCCCCAAACTGGTGACTTCCCACCTGTTGCTAAACTACTGCTCCAATCATACGCTGCAAAACTGAGGATGAGTGACAAATCTAAATTCATTTTTAAAAAATGAGACCTTGCTGTGTACAAAGAATACTATAATACTGCCTTCAAATATACAAGAATAAAACTAGTTAAAACCACTTCCTACAAGAATATCATTGCTGTAATACTTCCCCCTATGTACAGTACAAGAATATAACTACTATAATACTGCTCCTATGTACAAGAATATAACTACTATAATACTGCTCCTATGTACAAGAATATAACTACTATAATACTGCTCCTATGTACAAGAATATAACTACTATAATACTGCTTCTGTGTACAAGAGTATAACTACTATAATACTGCTCCTGTGTACAAGAATATAACTACTATAATACTGTTTCTATGTACAAGAATATAACTACTATAATACTGCTCCTATGTACAGGAATATAACTACTATAATACTGCTCCTATGTACAAGAATATAACTACTATAATACTGCCTCCTATGTACAAGAATATAACTGCTATAATACTGCTCCTATGTACAAGACTATAACTACTATAATACTGCTCCTATGTACAAGAATATAACTACTATAATACTGCTCCTATGTGCAAGAATATAACTACTATAATACTGCTCCTATGTACAAGAATATAACTACTATAATACTGCCTCCTATGTACAAGAATATAACTACTATAATACTGCTCCTATGTACAAGAATATAACTACTATAATACTGCTCCTATGTACAAGAATATAACTACTATAATACTGCCTCCTATGTACAAGAATATAACCACTATAATACTGCTCCTATGTACAAGAATAAACCTACTATAATACTGCCCCTATGTACAAGAATATAACTACTATAATACTGCTCTTATGTACAAGTGCACTCAGTGTCTTTCTATAGTCCGGACCATGACTCCGTGCTGTTAGATGGCCTGCGGGTGGTGGCGGCAACACAATAAAGTAGTAAGCACAGCCCGCCCGCACACCCAAAGGCCGGCCCTGTGCGCAGCGCACAGCTCCCATGTCCCGCCGCAATATTCAGCAGCTAAAAGGCTAAAAATTCTTGTTGGTCACCGAGTGATGCTTGGGCCCCACAGGAGCAACTGGGCCCGGGTCAGCTGCCCCTTTTGCCCCACGGTAAAGACGGCCCTAAACATCCTGCTTGAAGCCTTCTAATGGCGAGGTACTGTTCGTCAATTGTTAGGTATTGTCTTGGTCTCATGATGTCAGAACGTGAACAGCATGATGAGGAGGACTGTTTAATAGCAATTCTAATTGAACCTTTAAATTTATTGGGCGATTCATGGATCAAACACCTGTTGTAAATTTTGCCGTTAAGCTATTTGTTAGAGAACAGCAAGTTGTGCAAAAAGTCCAGAAACATTGAACAGTGGACATGTGCATTCAGAAGTTTAGAGAAGGTCCCATTAAGTTCACCTGTAAAGGTTAGAGTGCACCCTCAAGCCAAATATCCCTAACTTTTTGTTAGTAGTTATATACATATATTGTAATTTGTGTCTTTAGACCATTCACTGTTCTTTTTCTCCACCATTGTGTAGTTAGTGTTGTTTCACCCATCACAGCAGAGGAAATTTCCAGTCGCTCGGCAGTGGTGTGTGCACCTTAGTGGCGGTATAACTATGAACACACCATTAACTTCACGACTTCTGAACGTTAAGACATAAGCTCTTGTTTTACTTAAGACTCATTGAAAGGTAAAATAGCTGCAGTGAGAGGAGTCAGAGACGTGCAGATGTTCAGTGTCCTCTCTGCGCAGGTGGAGAAGCCTCACATTTTCCGGTTAAGGTTTAATACAAGGTCTTGAGGGCGCTGCACTCTGGGTAATGCTGACCATGCATTTCCTTAAGTGTCAGCTCCTTTAAGTCATGACTATAATTCCTGACTAGATCTTGTCTGCATTGTGGTCTGCAATCCACTCCCTGTCTTATTGGCATCCCAGGCTACTCTGTACACACTGCTTTACACTGCAGCTTAGCTTGTTGAGATTGGTTTATGTGTATAACCAGAAGTTCAGCGGGAAGTTTATATGTGGAAATAGGATTTACATCACAACAAGGACAGAAGGTCACAATCCAGAAGAACCTAATCCATTGGTGAGAAAGAGAATATCGTCTTACTGACGGCCATGGACTGAGGAGGAGGGAGGATCCTTGGTTTGGGGGAGTAGCTGCAGGCTGTCAGGGCATGCTGGGAATTGTAGTTTCACAACAGCTGGAGAAACTATATTACTGATCTTTACCAGCTTGTGTTGCCATCCAGAGCTCTTCCTGGAAAGATTTATTCGAGAATACGAAGAGATAATGTAGCATCCCCTATACGTACTTGAGTGCCCCTTTAAATGAGAGCAGAACCCATACTATACACAGTTTGATTCCAGACCCCCTTTAAGATGTAGATGAGAGCATTCTTGAGAGCGCAGCGCGCTAAAATACCAACACTCAAGCCTTTATTTGCACTGGGATTGTGATCTGCTCCAATATTTGCTGATACTTTGTAACATGTCACGTTATATTTGCTTCATTATCCATTCCCTTTAAGTGTCTTCGAACATTTGGCGCCTATTAATCAAAACAGGAAAGTGTCAGGAGCGAAACGCAGATGGATTTAGTGTGCGGAGCAACTACAGCGATTCTCCAACAACATCAATTAAATGACTTAGAAATATTTGATGAGAATGCAACGGATCTCATTTTAACAGATCCAACAAAATTTAAAGGGCAACCAGCAAAATGCTATATAAAAGCCTCTGCGCATTAAGGATGTGAAAAGCAAGCCGTATCTTCAATGTCCATAACTATACTCTGCAGCTCTTCTGCACCAGTGCCCCTAAGACAACACTTCCTGTCAGTCATAGGGACATTGAATGGAACCACAGCAGCATCCACGGCAACGTTCACATCTTACCATACCCAAGATAGCTAATATGTGGACACGTGTGGACATGTGCTAATATGGTCCCTATGACAAGGCTGAATTAAGACTAGAACAGAAAGTGTTAACAAGGGCAGGGTGGAAGAGGGTAGCAATATAGAAATACATTTTAAAAAAAAACTATCCATAATTTTTGCAACTTTGCTGCTGCAGACAATGTCTGGTATTGTAGCTTTACTTGAATAGCTCTGTATTGCAATACCAGACATGGCCATGGACAAGGGTGGCGCTGTTTATGGAAATAAATATGACTATAGAGCAGTTTGAAGCATAAATACCAGTGAACTAAGCACAAGGACAAAAAGGGTCTATAAGGTTTCCATACAGACTCCCTGTGTGACGGGCAGGTCCACGGTGCCTTATAAATACATACTGTAAGCCCTGCCGCCCGATCACGTCTCCCCTCCTTTATTTCCAGTTCTAGATCTCACTGTGAAAAAACCCTTCAGGAGAAATATTATTACACTGGCGTTTTATTCTTTTCAGTGTGCACTGCAGACACCAGACATTTGTACAATAGGAGTCCGTCTTCCACTTTCTCCTGTAAGAAGCTGCAGAGAAAAGAACTTGCAGAATTTATAAAGGAAAATGTTCTCTGTGTCAGAACATTATACCGCGGCCTGAAGAAGCTCCATGATGATCATTTCTGATGAGAACTCCAGGTCAACACAGAATGGAGATT
The DNA here is from genome assembly GCF_014858855.1 of Bufo gargarizans. NCBI lineage: Eukaryota > Metazoa > Chordata > Amphibia > Anura > Bufonidae > Bufo > Bufo gargarizans. The sequence goes on from NC_058086.1 coordinate 48,095,373, forward strand.
CTGAAGGAGGGATGAGAGCATGTATATAACGGTGATAGACGGAGGAGGGGACGACACAGGACACAACTCACTGACAAAAGAGAACAAACACATGAAGAGTTAGAGATAAATATTACTATGATCTATAAACCATACATAGGAGGCAGTATTATAGTAATTATATTCTTGTACATAGGAGGCAGTATTATAGTAATTATATTCTTGTACATAGGAGGCAGTATTATAGTAATTATATTCTTGTACATAGGAGGCAGTATTATAGTAGTTATATTCTTGTACATAGGAGGCAGTATTATAGTAATTATATTCTTGTACATAGGAGGCAGTATTATAGTAGTTATATTCTTGTACATAGGAGCAGTATTATAGTAGTTATATTCTTGTACATAGGAGCAGTATTATAGTAATTATATTCTTGCACATAGGAGCAGTATTATAGTAATTATATTCTTGCACATAGGAGCAGTATTATAGTAGTTATATTCTTGTACATAGGAGGCAGTATTATAGTAGTTATATTCTTGTACATAGGAGGCAGTATTATAGTATTTATATTCCTGTACATAGGAGCAGTATTATAGTAGTTATATTCCTGTATATAGGAGCAGTATTATAGTAGTTATATTGATGTACATAGGAGCAGTATTATAGTAGTTATATTCTTGTACATAGGCAGTATTATAGTAGTTATATTCTTGTACATAGGAGCAGTATTATAGTAGTTATATTCTTGTATATAGGAGCAGTATTATAGTAGTTATATTCTTGTACACAGGAGCAGTATTATAGTAGTTATATTCTTGTATATAGGAGCAGTATTATAGTAGTTATATTCTTGTACATAGGAGGCAGTATTATAATAATAATTATATTTCTGTACATAGGGGGCAGTATTATATATATTATTGTACCTAAGTTCAGTCTCATAATGAATTATTTACTTTTCAAAACATAAACTTTTTGCTCCGCTAGCTCTGGCTGGCACTAGTAACTAAGTATAATTTATTCGGTAATAAGTCTAATCTTTAATTATGGTAATTTTTTCCACTGAACATTAAAATACATTTTTGCTGAGTTTTTCTTTTCGTCCCAGCGCGCTGACCCCAGGAGTATACGCTGTGTGTCATGCAGCCTTTCTTCTTCCCTTCCCGCCTATGAGAGTTGCTTTGTTTAGATGAGTTCTGGCGGAGAGAACATTTTTCATTGTGTTGATAGGAACGGATGACTTGACTAATTGTGTCGGGTTTGGTCACCTCTAATTATACAACACATATTATGTAGTAATTTATGCAACATCAGAGTACGGACAAACTCAATTAACTAACCTAGAATCTGTTTGGAAACAGAAACTCCTTTCATGAAGGGACATTTATTCAGAGTAAATTAGCGAACACAGCAGAACTTTTACCCGTTAGATACGCTGCGGTGTGCGTTCCGGTATAGCGGCCAGGACGGTGGCACATTATGCAGAAGTTAATACTGAGCCATAGGTGAATGAGGACCTGTAGCAATGGTATATTAGAATTTACACCATGTTGAAATTTACTGGATTAAAGGGATTGACTGGAGGCTTTCTTAAGGTGTGCTAAGCTAATAGTCTGGAATCCCCCACCCAAGACTCCCCCCTACGAATGAAAACTGGGACCCAGGTCCATCCGTAGACATAGAAGGGGCCCCGTAGGGATTCTTTGTAACAGCAATAGACAGATATGATGCTTTCTCTTCCTATTAATTTAGTCTTATCCAGTACATATACGGTAAATATCTGACCGTTTTCAGTATACAGATCCTATGCAGACCTACACTCACCTAAAGAATTATTAGGATCACCATACTAATACGGTGTTGGACCCCCTTTTGCCTTCAGAACTGCCTTAATTCTACGTGGCATTGATTCCACAAGGTGCTGATTCATTCTTTAGAAATGTTGGCCCATATTGATAGGATAGCATCTTGCAGTTGATGGAGATTTGAGGGATGCACATCCAGGGCACGAAGCTCCCGTTCCACCACATCCCAAAGATGCTCTATTGGGTTGAGATCCGGTGACTGTGGGGCCATTTTAGTCCAGTGAACTCATTGTCATGTTCAAGAAACCAATTTGAAATGATTCGAGCTTTGTGACATGGTGCATTATCCTGCTGGAAGTAGCCATCAGAGGATGGGTACATGGTTGTCATGAAGGGATGGACATGGTCAGAAACAATGCTCAGGTAGCCCGTGGCATTTAAACGATGGCCAATTGGCACTAAGGGGCCTAAAGTGTTCCCAGAAAACATCCCCCCCCCCATTCCACCACCACCACCACCAGCCGGCACAGTGGTAACAAGGCATGATGGATACATGTTCTCATTCTGTTTACGCCAAATTCGGACTCTACCATTTGAATGTCTCAACAGAAATCGAGACTCATCAGACCAGGCAACATTTTTCCAGTCTTCAACAGTCCAATTTTGGTGAGCTCGTGCAAATTGTGGCCTCTTTTTCCTCTTTGTAGTGGAGATGAGTGGTACCCAGTGGGGTCTTCTGCTGTTGTAGACCACCTTTCTTTCCCATTCTGACATTCAGTTTGGAGCTCAGGAGATTGTCTTGACCAGGACCACAACCCTACATGCATCGGAGCAACTGCCATGTGATTGGTTGACTAGATAATCGCATTAATGAGAAATAGAACAGGTGTTCCTAATAATTCTTTAGGTGAGTGTATATTTTAAATGGTTAAAAACTACAAGGAATATTGATGCTTATTTTTACCTGGCTGCTGCTCTAATAATCTACAAAAATTAGAAAAGGAGGCAGATGGACACTCAATTTGTTTGAAACGTATTGCCATGGCAACACACAAATCTGCATGAAAGTTGTATGCTAAAGGCTATATGCACACGACCGTTGGGTGTTTTGCGGTCCACAAATCGCGGATCCGCAAAACACAGATGGCGTCCATGTGCAATCCGCAATTTACAGAACGGCACGGACAGCCTTTAATATAACTTCCTATTCTTGTCCGCAAAGCGCAAACAAGAATAGGATGTTATATTTTTTTTGCGGGGCCACGGAACGGAGCAACGGATACGAACAGCACACGGAGTGTTGTCCGCATCTTTGGCGGCCCCATTGAAGTGAATGGGTCCGCATCCGAGCCACAAAAACAGCAGCTCAGACTAAAACAACGGCCGTGTGCATGAGTCCCTAAACAGGAATTTTTCATCATGATAGTTCTTGCACAGTTCTCTTATTTTTTATATAAATTTAAGCAGTCTGCCATCAGAAAGTAGAAAAATAATTAGCTTTTTTTAGAGCTATTTCACCTCTCACAGCTGATGGGGTTGTTACAATGTATCAGTGCAGCCCATTCTGTGCAACTATACAGAGTAGCAATATTGTCTACGTGTAAATGAATGTTTTGTTCACTGACAGTAACAGAGGTCATAAAAACGGCTTGGAATTGAAACACCATTTATATTAGAAAGAATTTTTCTCTAGTCATTGGTTCTGCTTTAGGCTTGATGCACACGACCGTGTGCTGGCCGTGCCCACTTAAATGGGTCCGCAATCCAGGAGATACAGTGCGGATCCGAGACACTGAGGAGTGCTTCCGCGGGTTTTCTGTCCGTGACTCTGCACTGCAAAAAAGTAGTGCATGTACTACTTTTTTGTGGTGCAGACTGTCAGGTGCCGATCGCGGACGCGATTCAAGTGAATGGGTCCGCGTCCGCCTATTGGGTGGCACGCGCTCTGTGCCCTGCATTACGGACCACAATTTGCGGTCCCCAGCACGGCATGGTCCATCTGTATCTTGTAAACGCCTTGTACTGTTTTTTGAATGCCGCATGTGTTTTAATTCCTGTTTTCATTGGCATTCTTACAGCCTTTTTCTTTTCCCTGTGGAAAATGGGATGAAAAAACACCTGAAAAAAATGCCAGACACAAAAAGCACCACCAAGCAAAAAAAATTCCCATTTACTTTCTGCTACCATCTGGAGCTGACATTTTTTTTTTCAAATAAAAACACAAAAAAATGCTGGTGCAAAAAAAAAAAGTGTCAATAGGTGCAAAAGTGCTAAAAAACCTCACTGTGTGAACCCAGCCTTAAAATCAGGACCAGGGCTCATCATTTTTTTGACAGTTTGGGGGATCCGTGAATTGATTGACGACGCAGCAGATACCGTAACGGGAAACCCTTTTAAAGGGACAGGACACACCTGATTCTGCTTCTTCTAATTGGAGTGGAAATTGTTCTCATTTTCCATCTGTTCATTCCTCAGCAGTATCTCTCCGGGGTCTTGGCGCCGATCACTTTTCAAAGAAGGAGATGTACAAAATGTAATATTAAGCCAAGAAAATGCACTTTTTTCATGGTTACCGCTTGAACTTGGAGGTAAACCTGAGAGCGAGCAGCCATTACACCGACGACGCCATCAAAGGGCTGAGGCAGGAGCAGCTTTTTCGGTTTCATCTCCCTGGAGCGGTGTCTGCAGTCAGTACTAATTTCTATAAAACTATGTCATTCCTTCTGTGATTTGGGATTCATATATAGGCCGCGCTATGAGCGCTGTCACAGCAGGTAGGCGGCGGCTGCGTCAGCTCAGCGGCTGCACCATGACTCCTCTTTAATATATTTCATTAAAAGAAATTGCTACAGAAACAAAACAAAAAAAAGAAACAATAAAAAAAGAAACATAAAAAAGAAACAATATCCAACCAATTACCGTCGGCAATAAAGACAATCTCCACGGATCTGGCGGGAGCAGATTAGCCACTGAGAGGCCTCATCCACCAGTTAGAGCCGCCATAGCAATCTCTCACCCCCTGGGATCATGGGGCGTCAGCACTTTGATTGTCTTGGCAGGCTGGTGCATTGATTTACTCAGTAACGAGGTCGGGAACATCCAATCTGTTTATTGTTTCATGGAGACGGGTTCATCTCTGTATCATTGAAGTTAATAGATGTTTTCTATTCGGAGTGGATATGAACGGAGCGACCGTGACTCTATTATACTGACTGCCCGAGTATAATGGATGGATGTCCCAGCTCCGACTCCAGGCCATGCATATTGCATGTAGGCACAATCATGGATGTGATCCGTCACAGAGACTCACTGTATATCTGGAGGTATTCATTACATGTACATACACACACGTGGCAGGCTGCTCCGCGTGACAGTCAGATGATGGATCTGACGTGTTAGCCGGGAGATTGGATTTTCTAGTGGCTTTAAATATTTTAAAGGGAATCGGTCTTACATTAGTAGAAGGACGTGGGGGACATGCTAAAGGTAAATCAAACTACTGTGGCAACAGTAAGCAAATTGTTAGCCATAGGGCTGCATTACACCAGCAGATTATCTGACCAATATCTGTCCAATCAGACCAATAGTTGGTGTGTATAACAATAGAACTGTGTGTAATAGGCCATCGGACCAATAATTGGTCAGAAAATCTGTCAGATAATCTATTGGTGTAATACAGCCGTTAGTAATAGACTTTGACATTCTGCTCTGAGGGTTAGGCAGTAGAGGCAGCGGCCTAGGACGGTGATGCTCCCCTCTATCTACTGGGCACGTTGCACTGATGCGCCCTTCCCAATCTTTCCCATAGGGGGCGCACTTGCAGCCCTGGTCTTGCTTTCCTGCAACGATCACTGTGTAAGTGTGAGCGCCCTCTCGTGGCTGCTGTCATGTTACTTCCTACATCACAGGTCCTGCTCAGTACAGGAACATGGAGCAATTGGATATGTATCGTAACGGCTTTGAAAGCCTGATAGCGGCACTGGTCTGTGGGCGCTGTGATAATACTCACATGGGGAACGTTGTAAGAACATTGTGGCTGTCACTGATATTGCTGCACTCAGACATGCCCCGGACTATAGAGGGCACTGTTTTATACTAAAATAAAATAATCCTTAGGCCTCATGTACGTTGTGTGTTTTGCGGTCCGTAAATCGCGGATCCGCAAAACACGGATGGCATCCGTGTGCGTTCTGCAATTTGCGGAACGGACAGCCTTTAATATAACTGCCTTTAATATAACATAGGACATGTTATATATTTTTTGTGGACCACGGAGCGGAGCAACGGATGCGGACAGCACATCTTTTGCGGCCCCATTGAAGTGAATGGGTCCACATCCGTGCCGCCAAAACTGCGGCTCGGATGCGGACCAAAACCACGGCCGTGTGCATGAGGCCTTATGCAGAGATAAGAGGCGCTGGAGTAAAATGTTATTATTTCTTGGCTTTTTGCTGCATAAAAGTCTTTATTGATGAGAGCTCGGGCTGCACAGGACGGCGGAGTCCCTGGACGGTAGTAAGGTCACCCCCGTCTGCTGGCCGCAATCCACTGCTTATTATTAATTATTATGTGGGACATGAAGCAAGGTCAGCAGTGGGGTGTGCAGAGACGAGGAGGGGGCTGCAGAGGGGCTTTAAATGTGGCCACTTATGCATTAAGGATTTAAAGCAACCTTGTCATCTTAATAATTGATCAATCCGAGGTGAAGGTCCCAAGTTTTCTTAGGAATATTTTGTATCTCTTATTTGAATAATATTTTGTAACAAAATTGTAAGAATGTATCTTTCTAGTATTTCTTCCTCCATCACGTTCATTTCATGTATCAATTATGACTCAGATCAACAAACTGAATGAACAAACAATACAAATTTCATAATAAATTCTGCACATTTTGCCTACGGCAGATTAGGGGGAGATTTATCAATGCTGTACACCATTTAAAAAATAAATAAAATAATTCTTGCACAAAAGTGGATAGGGCTTAGCTGAAATAGGTCAGGGCCTCCTCAGCCCGAGATATTTATCATAATTTATACGACATAAATTATAACTGAGACAAACTTATTTAAAGATCCTTTCACCTCTTTAATAAATTCAGTGCATCTTACTCCGACTGACTTTTGACTTAATGAGATCAAAACCTGAAACGCCAATCTTAGTAAGGCTGAGTTCACACGAGCGTGTCCGGATAAGGTCCGGGTGCGTTGCGGCAAACCCGCGCGAGTCGGTACCCAATTGCAGTGAGTTTTGACTGCGATTGCGTTACATTGTTCAGTTTTTATTTCAGCGGGTGCAATGTGTTTTGCACGCGCGTGATAAAAAACTGACAGTGGTACCCAGACCCCAACTTCTTCACAGAAGTTCATGTTTGGGTTCAGTGTTGTGTAGATGTTATTATTTTCCCTTATAACATGGTTATAAGGGAAAATAATAGCATTCTTTAATACAGAATGCTTAGTAGGTGGTCAATTGAGGGTTAAAAAATAATGAACTCACCTTCTCCTCTTGATCGCGTAGCTGCCGGTCTCTTCTTACTTCTTTAATCATGAGCTGCCGGCTAAAGGACCTGTAGTGACGTCAGATCACATGGTGCAATCACATGGTGATGGACCATGTGATTGGACCATGTGATATGAAGTCACCACCGGTCCTTTAGCCGGCAGCTCATGATTAAAGAAGTAAGAAGAGACCGGCAGCTACGCGATCAAGAGGAGAAGGTGAGTTCATTATTTTTTAACCCTCAATTGACCACCTACTAAGCATTCTGTATTCAGAATGCTATTATTTTCCCTTATAACCATGTTATAAGGGAAAATAATACAGTGAATAGACTGTCATCTTAGCAACCGTGCGTGAAAATCGCACTCCATCCGCACTTGCTTGCGATTTTCACTCAGCCCCATTCACTTCTATGGGGCCTGCGTTGCGTGATAATCGCACAATATAGAGCATGCTGCAATTTTCACGCAACGCATAAGTGATGCGTGAAAATCACAGCTCATGTGCACAGCCCCATAGAAATGAATGGGTCCAGATTCAGTGCGGGTGCAATGCGTTCACCTCTCGCATTGCTCCCGCGAGGAAATCTCGCCCGTGTGAAAGGGGCCTAAATCTTACTAACATATCATAGACCCAGAGAAATCCCTCTAAGACTTCTGGTTGTTGGTCGCATGGTTGCGCTCTATTTTACACATCTTTTAACCTACAAACCCAGATGTGAGGCGTCAGGATGCTGATGTATAGATACTTTTATTAGACGAGTCTCCTGTGTCGCCTTTATACAGAAATGAATCAGCCGACCAATGACAGCGAGCGGCTGCGGCTGATGCGCTCTTCCCTTGCCAGTCATCCATCCTCGGCTTCCCGGTCCGGGATACAGTGAAGGATGATGCCCCTGTCCGGGAAGAGCGTTGTGACAGACAGGGAAGATCTGTGTTCCCACTGCCTCTTCCAGGATCCCAAAACACGTAGCAGATTGTATCCATCACCATCCATTCTTGTTAGTTACTATGTAGCACGATGACGGGGCCCCAGCTGATCGCTTCATGTTTGGAGAATGGCTTATAATGTGATCTGTTTAATAAGATGATTTGTGTCTATGTAGAGCGGTTACTGAAGATGCACTGGATTCTTAGTAGAATGCTTCTTTCTTATCTTTGAATACAATCCACTCCAGCACGCCTTATTCCAAGGGCACTTTTCTGTCTCCTGCCCATGGGATGTGTGGTGCAGCTTACCCTGAACGGTGCTGATGTTTGTATATTTTATACCTGCACTAGAAGGGTGGGCTTTTCCTATAGATCAGTGATGGCTAACCTTGGCACTCCAGCTGTGGTGAAACTACAACTCCCAGCATGCTCCATTTATTTCTATAGAGTTCTGAGAGCAGCCAAGCAAGGGTGGCATCTTGGGAGTTGTAGTTTTACCACAGCTGGAGTGCCAAGGTTAGCCATCACTGATCTATAGATCATAGGATGAGGACAGAAACCTATTTTCAAAGGTACAATAGCCATACAGGTTATAGTATATCTTCTCCTATTTGCTGGGCCTTTTAATACAATCTACTCCACAGGAGATTATTCTATGTATTTCAATTGAGCTTTATTAAAAATGTAGAGCCCTTTTCTCTGTACAGCCTTAAGATTTTCCACTAGCATGCTCCGTACTTTTAGGCCCCTTTCACACGGGCGAGTATTCCGCACGGATGCGATGCGCGAGTTCATTTCTATGGGGCTGTTCACATGAGCGGTGATTTTCACCAACCACTTGTGCGTTGCGTGAAAATCGCAGCATGCTCTATTTTGCGCATTTTTCACGTAACGCAGGCCCCATAGACATGAATGGGGTTGCGTGAAAATCGCAAGCATCCGCAAGCAAGTGCAGATGCAGTGCGATTTTCACGCACGGTTGCTAGGAGACGATCGGGATGGGGACCCGATCATTATTCTTTTCCCTTATAACATGGTTATAAAGGAAAATAATAGCATTCTGAATACAGACTGCATAGTACAATAGCGCTGGAGGGGTTAAAAAAAATAATATTTTTTTAACTCACCTTAATCCACTTGCTCGCGCAGCCGGCATCTCTTCTGTCTGTCTTCTGTGCTGTGTGGAGGAACAGGACCTGTGGTGACGTCACTCCGGTCATCACATGATCCATCACCATGGTAAAAGATCATGTGATGGATCATGTGATGACCGGAGTGACGTCACCACAGGTCCTGTTCCTGCACACAGCTAAGATGAAGACAGAAGGAGATGCCGGCTTCGCGATCAAGTGGACTAAGGTGAGTTAAATATTATTTATTTATTTTAACCCCTCCAGCGCTATTGTACTGTGCATTCTGTATTCAGAATGCTATTATTTTCCATTATAACCATGTTATAAGGGGAAATAATACAATCTTCAGAACACCGATCCCAGACCCGAACTTCTGTGAAGAAGTTCGGGTCTGGGTACCAAACATGCCGGTTTTTCCCTCGCGCGTGCAAAACGCATTACAATGTTTTGCACTCGCGCAGAAAAATTGTGCGTGTTCCCGCAACGCACCCGCACATTTTCCCACAACGCCCGTATGAAAGAGGCCTTATTGTTTCCCGTCAGGCAGCACAGCTGATGGCTCCTTATCTCTGATCTCTGACCTAATAAACCTTCATTACAGCTCAAGTCTTATCTTACTGACAAGAATATGGTTTAAATACGTGTTTAATAATTTACAGATAAGGTTTATTAGATGACCGACACAAAGTAAATGTAGGATTCACACAGCTAGACAAACAGTTAACCTTTTGCGACAGAACGGCTGAATATTTTTTAAAAAAAAACCATCGAAAAAATATATATTTTTAGCCCAAAAATGCAATCACAAAAAAAAATTGCCCCTGAAAGTGCACATACATAGCCTTTAAAGAGTAAAACTTTCGAAGATGCCCTGCTTGTTCATTATCCACACAGAGCGTGCTCTTGTAGTCTGTATTCTGAGAAACCTTGTCTATACACAAGACTCTGCACAGTATCAGGAAATGTTGATCAAGTCCTTTAACTGTTTCCAATGATGGCCAGCAGAATTGCGAGTGCAGCTCTGCAGTATAGAACAGGATGTAACTCAGGATCAGTACAGGATAAGTAATGTCTGTACACAGTGACTGCACCAGCAGAATAGTGAGTGCAGCTCTGGAGCATAATACAGGATGTAACTCAGGATCAGTACAGGATAAGTAATGTATGTACACAGTGACTGCACCAGCAGAATAGTGAGTGCAGCTCTGGAGTCAAATGCAGGATGTAACTCAGGTTCAGTACAGGATAAGTAATGTATGTACACAGTGACTGCACCAGCAGAATAGTGAGTGCAGCTCTGGAGTATAATACAGGATGTAACTCAGGATCAGTACAGGATAAGTAATGTATGTACACAGTGACTGCATCAGCAGAATAGTGAGTGCAGCTCTGGAGTATAATACAGGATGTAACTCAGGATCAGTACAGGATAAGTAATGTATGTACACAGTGACTGCACCAGCAGAATAGTGAGTGCAGCTCTGGAGTATAATACAGGATGTAACTCAGGATCAGAACAGGATAAGTAATGTAATGTATGTACACAGTGACTGCACCAGCAGAATAGTGAGTGCAGCTCTGGAGTATAATACAGGATGTAACTCAGAATCAGTACAGGATAAGTAATGTATGTACACAGTGACTGCACCAGCAGAATAGTGAGTGCAGCTCTGGAGTATAATACAGGATGTAACTCAGGATCAGTACAGGATAAGTAATGTATGTACACAGCGACTGCACCAGCAGAATAATGAGTGCAGCTCTGGGGTATAATACAGGATATATGTAAATAGAGACTAATCTTTAAATGTAAATACTATATTTTAAACTGTACAGTGCTGATTACAGGTGACTATATGTACTATTTAATCAGTTCTATTACAATTCTCACTTCTGCAGCCAATTCTGGATTATCATTAGTGATGAGCGGCAGGTGCCATATTCGATTTCGACGAAATTCGCGAATATTCGATAGAATATTCGTTTTATATTCGTCGAAATCGAATATTCGTTATTATTCTAGTTATCGCGAATAATATGCGATTTAAATAATCGCACATGCGATTTTTAACTTAAAGGCTACTCTCCTATTGAAATAGCAATGCGATTAATTCAAGTTATATTAAACGCATTTGCGATTTCAACGTAATTCTCAAATCCGACAGTACATTCTAGTATATGGAGACGTTCCCATGGAGATGGGGACGCTCCATGAGCACGGAAGGCGGCAGAAGCGGCAACGGGCACTGACTGGAGCAGCCAGGAAGCCAGGAATCCAAAGGACAGGTAAGAACAACTTTAGGGAAGTGGGAAAGGAAAAAATATAATTAAAAAAAAAAAAAAAAAAAAAAAAAAAAAGAATATTCGAAATATCGAATTTATAGCACTATATTCGAAATATTCGCGAATAGCGAAGTGCCGATATTCGCGAAAAAAATTCGCTATTCGAATATTCGCGCTCAACACTAATTATCATTAATTCATACTAATAGGTGCTGAATTAAAGGGACTGTTCTCCATGTGACGCTGTGATGCCCACACCACTGGCTCCATTCAGTGCAGTATACTGGGGTTCCTGGACCTGGCAGACGTTGGCTCTGGTACCCGCCATACAGCCACATTCATTATCTCTGTGTTCAGTAACATGCTCATTTCAGAGGGAGTAAACATGAACTGCTGTTCTAAAGATATTCAGATGATTAATCTATCGATGAGCGACTTTCTGGAAGAGACACAATGGAGCTGATTCTGGAGTCACAGACATGGGAGCGGGCAGATGGTATTCTCAGGCCGAGCTGCCGAGATGGAGAACTCAAATTAAATCAGTATGAATGTGAACGTGTGTGCCTGCGGCAATCTCTACCCTCCGATATGAGAGCGCCTGCAATCTCTGTCTGCACTCGTGTTGGGATTATATAAATAATGATAAGGAAATCTACCAAGACCCGAACTCGCCAAAACACTGATTGCATCCCAGCACCGCTATAACACAGCCACAAATGTCCTATCATAGTCATAACCGTATCCGGGACGAGGTGTCCTGCCGCCAAACCCAGAGCAAGAGCAGACTGAAAGAAGTGCTATCCGCCTGTCTATCTATCTATCTATCTATCTCCTATCTCTCTATCTATCTATCTCATATCTATCTCATATCTATCTATCTATCTATCTATCTATCTCATATCTATCTATCTATCTATCTATCTATCTATCTATCTATCTATCTATCTATCTCATATCTATCTATCTATCTATCTCATATCTATCTCATATCTATCTATCTATCTATCTCATATCTATCTATCCCTCTTAGGCCTCATGCACACGGACGTTTTTTTTCACGGTCCGCAAAACGGGGTTCCGTTGGTCCGTGATCCGTGACCGTTTTTCCGTCCGTGGGTCTTCCTTGATTTTTGGAGGATCCACGGACATGAAAAAAAAGTCATTTTGGTGTCCGCCTGGCCGTGCGGAGCCAAACGGATCCGTCCTGAATTACAATGCAAGTCAATGGGGACGGATCCGTTTGATGTTGACACAATATGGTGCCATTTCAAACGGATCCGTCCCCATTGACTTTCAATGTAAAGTCTGGAGTTCTGTTATACCATCGGATTGGAGTTTTCTCCAATCCGATGGTATATTTTAACTTGTAGCGTCCCCATCACCATGGGAACGCCTCTATGTTAGAATATACTGTCGGATATGAGCTACATCGTGAAACTCATTTCCGACAGTATATTCTGAGGCGTTCCCATGGTGATGGAGACGCTTCAGGTTAGAATATACAAAAAAACTGTGTACATGACTGTCCCCTGCTGCCTGGCAGGTGCTGCCAGGCAGCAGGGGGCAGACCCCCCCCCCCCCCCCCTGTTTTTAACTCATTGGTGGCCAGTGGGCCCCCCCTCCCCTGTTGTTAACTCGTTGGTGGCCAGTGTGCGCACCCCCCTCCCTCCCTCCCTCTATTGTAATAATAGCATTGGGGCCAGTGTGCGCGCCCCCCCAACCCCCCCCCCCCTCCCTCCCTCTATTGTAATAATAGCATTGGGGCCAGTGTGCCCCCCCCCCCCCCCCCGATCATCGGTGCCAGCGGAGTAGAAGATTCATACTTACCTGGCTGCTGGCTGCTGCGATCTCTGTGTCCGGCCGGGAGCTCCTCCTACTGGTAAGTGACAGGTCTGTGCGGCGCATTGCTGTCACTTACCAGTAGGAGGAGCTCCCGGCCGGACGCAGACATCGCAGCAGCCAGCAGCCAGGTAAGTATGAAAATCTTCTACTCCGCTGCCACTAAGGCCTCATGCACACGACCGTTGTGTGCATCCGTGGCCGTTGTGCCGTTTTCCGTTTTTTTTCACGGACCCATTGACTTTCAATGGGTCCGTGGAAAAATCGGAAAATGCACCGTTTGGCAGCCGCATCCGTGAGCCGTGTTTCCTGGCCGTGAAAAAAATATGACCTGTCCTATTTTTTTCACGGCCAACGGTTCACGGGCCCATTCAAGTCAATGGGTCCGTGAAAGAACACGGATGCACACAAGATTGGCATCCGTGTCCGTGATCCGTGGCCGTAGGTTTTAGTTTCATACAGACGGATCCGAAGATCCGTCTGCATAAAAGCTTTTTCAGAGCTGAGTTTTCACTTCGTGAAAACTCAGATCCGACAGTATATTCTAACACAGAGGCGTTCCCATGGTGATGGGACGCTTCTAGTTAGAATACACTACAAACTGTGTACAAGACTGCCCCCTGCTGCCTGGCAGCACCCGATCTCTTACAGGGGGATATGATAGTACAATTAACCCCATCAGGTGCGGCACCTGAAGGGGTTAATTGTACTATCATATCCCCCTGTAAGAGATCAGGGCTGCCAGGCAGCAGGGGGCAGACCCCCCCCTCCCCAGTTTGAATATCATTGTGCGGCCCCCCCCTCCCCTGTTGTTAACTCGTTGGTGGCCAGTGTGCGCACCCCCCTCCCTCCCTCCCTCTATTGTTTTAATACATTGGGGCCAGTGTGCGCGCGCCCCCCCAACCCCCCCTCCCTCCCTCTATTGTTTTAATACATTGGGGCCAGTGTGCGCACCCCCCCAACCCCCCCCCCCTCCCTCCCTCTATTGTAATAATAGCATTGGGGCCAGTGTGCGCACACACCCCCCCCCCCCCCCGATCATCGGTGGCAGCGGAGTAGAAGATTTTCATACTTACCTGGCTGCTGGCTGCTGCGATGTCTGCGTCCGGCCGGGAGCTCCTCCTACTGGTAAGTGACAGCAATGCGCCGCACAGACCTGTCACTTACCAGTAGGAGGAGCTCCCGGCCGGACACAGAGATCGCAGCAGCCAGCAGCCAGGTAAGTATGAATCTTCTACTCCGCTGGCACCGATGATCGGGGGGGGGGGGGGGGCACACTGGCCCCAATGCTATTATTACAATAGAGGGAGGGGGGGGGGTTGGGGGGGCGCGCACACTGGCCCCAATGCTATTATTACAATAGAGGGAGGGGGGGGGGGGTTGGGGGGGCGCGCACACTGGCCCCAATGCTATTATTACAATAGAGGGAGGGAGGGAGGGGGGTGCGCACACTGGCCACCAACGAGTTAACAACAGGGGAGGGGGGGCCCACTGGCCACCAATGAGTTAAAAACAGGGGGGGGGTCTGCCGCAGGGGACAGTCATGTACACAGTTTTTTTGTATATTCTAACCTGAAGCGTCTCCATCACCATGGGAACGCCTCTGTGTTAGAATATACTGTCGGAAATGAGTTTCACGATGTAGCTCATATCCGACAGTATATTCTAACATAGAGGCGTTCCCATGGTGATGGGGACGCTACAAGTTAAAATATACCATCGGATTGGAGAAAACTCCAATCCGATGGTATAACAGAACTCCAGACTTTACATTGAAAGTCAATGGGGACGGATCCGTTTGAAATGGCACCATATTGTGTCAACATCAAACGGATCCGTCCCCATTGACTTGCATTGTAATTCAGGACGGATCCGTTTGGCTCCGCACGGCCAGGCGGACACCAAAATGACTTTTTTTTCATGTCCGTGGATCCTCCAAAAATCAAGGAAGACCCACGGACGGAAAAACGGTCACGGATCACGGACCAACGGACCCCGTTTTGCGGACCGTGAAAAAAAACGTCCGTGTGCATGAGGCCTTATGCTGGATGCAGGCACTGAGCTCATGTACAAGGTTTTTCTTTTTTCTGATTGTTCTTATTTTGTTCACATTCTGGAGATTATTTTTCTGAGTAAACCCATATTTCTATTTGGAAACAGCTTCAAATAGATGTTTGTCTGGATATTTCTGAATACATCCATATTAACAGCGCACTGGAAACAGAGATGCCACTTTATTGCTCTGTCCCATCTAATTGCTGCTTCTGAATAATGGAGATGATGACACTCGTACCGAATAAAAAAGTAGCTTCTGGATTTCAGCTTGATTTTTTATTATCACTTTTGACTTGGAAGCATTTCTATTTTAAGCAATAGACAGTTCAATATAGATAGTATAATACAGGTATGAATAATAGGAGAGTAGATCAAGATCAGTACAGGATAAGTAATGTAATGTATGTACAGGTGAAACTCGGAAAATTTGAATATCGTGCAAAAGTCAATTTATTTCAGTAATGCAGCTTAAAATTAGAATTTTGTGAAAAGGTTAAATATTCTAGGCTTAAATTGTCAGACTCTAGTCAGCTAAT
Source organism: Bufo gargarizans (assembly GCF_014858855.1). Taxonomy (NCBI): domain Eukaryota; kingdom Metazoa; phylum Chordata; class Amphibia; order Anura; family Bufonidae; genus Bufo; species Bufo gargarizans. The sequence continues at coordinate 48,111,437 of NC_058086.1, forward strand.
TAATCCATACCCCCTGAGCAAAGGGGACCTGAGATAGAGATTTTGGGGTTCCATAAGCTGTGAGCCATAATCATCCAAATTGTACCAAATAAAGGCTTGACATATCTCTTTGCCTGTAATGAGTCTCAGATGTTAATTTCACCTTTCAAGTTGCATTACTGAAATGAATGAACTTTGCACGATATTCTAAATTTTCAAGTTTCACCTGTATGTACACAGTGACTGCACCAGCAGAATACTGAGTGCAGCTCTGGAGTATAATACAGGATGTAACTCAGGATCAGTACAGGATAAGTAATGTATGTACACAGTGACTGCACCAGCCGAATAGTGAGTGCAGCTCTGGAGTATAATACAGGATGTAACTTAGGATCAGTACAGGATAAGTAATAAAATGTATGTACACAGTGACTGCACCAGCAGAATAGTGAGTGCAGCTCTGGAGCATAATACAGGATGTAACTCAGGATCAGTACAGGATAAGTAATGTATGTACACAGTGACTGCACCAGCAGAATAGTGAGTGCAGCTCTGGAGTATAATACAGAATATAACTTAGGATCAGTACAGGATAAGTAATGTAATGTATGTACACAGTGACTGCACCAGCAGAATAGTGAGTGCAGCTCTGGAGTATAATATAGGATGCAACTCAGGATCAGTACAGGATAAGTAATGTATGTACACAGTGACTGCACCAGCAGAATACTGAGTGCAGCTCTGGAGTATAATACAGGATGTAACTCAGGATCAGTACAGGATAAGTAATGTATGTACACAGTGACTGCACCAGCAGAATACTGAGTGCAGCTCTGGAGTATAACACAGGATGTAACTCAGGATCAGTACAGGATAAGTAATGTATGTACACAGTGACTGCACCAGCAGAATAGTGAGTGCAGCTCTGGAGCATAATACAGGATGTAACTCAGGATCAGTACAGGATAAGTAAAGTATGTACACAGTGACTGCACCAGCAGAATAGTGAGTGCAGCTCTGGAGTATAATACAGGATGCAACTCAGGATCAGAACAGGATAAGTAATGTATGTACACAGTGACTGCACCAGCAGAATAGTGAGTGCAGCTCTGGAGTATAATACAGGATGTAACTCAGGATCAGAATAGGATAAGTAATGTATGTACACAGTGACTGCACCAGCAGAATACGGAGTGCAGCTCTGGAGTATAATACAGGATGTAACTCAGGATCAGTGCAGGATAAGTAATGTAATGTATGTACACAGTGACTCCACCAGCAGAATAGTGAGTGCAGCTCTGGAGTATAATACTGGATGTAACTCAGGATCAGTACAGGATAAGTAATGTATGGACACAGTGACTGCACGAGCAGAATAGTGAGTGCAGCTCTGGAGCATAATACAGGATGTAACTCAGGATCAGTACAGGATAAGTAATGTATGTACACAGTGACTGCACCAGCAGAATAGTGAGTGCAGCTCTGGAGTATAATACAGGATGCAACTCAGGATCAGTACAGGATAAGTAATGTATGTACACAGTGACTGCACCAGCAGAATACTGAGTGCAGCTCTGGAGTATAATACAGGATGTAACTCAGGATCAGAATAGGATAAGTAATGTATGTAAACAGTGACTGCACCAGCAGAATACGGAGTGCAGCTCTTGAGTATAATACAGGATGTAACTCAGGATCAGTGCAGGATAAGTAATGTAATGTATGTACACAGTGACTCCACCAGCAGAATAGTGAGTGCAGCTCTGGAGTATAATACTGGATGTAACTCAGGATCAGTACAGGATAAGTAATGTATGGACACAGTGACTGCACGAGCAGAATAGTGAGTGCAGCTCTGGAGTATAATACAGGATGTTACTCAGGATCAGTACAGTATAAGTAATGTATGTACACAGTGACTCCAGCAGCAGAATAGTGAGTGCAGCTCTGGAGTATAATACAGGATGTAACTCAGGATCAGTACAGGATAAGTAATGTAATGTACACAGTGACTGCACAAGCAGAATAGTCAGTGCAGCTCTGGAGTATAATACAGGATGTAACTCAGGATCAGTACAGGATAAGTAATGTATGTACACAGTGACTGCACCAGCAGAATAGTGAGTGCAGCTCTGGAGCATAATACAGGATGTAACTCAGGATCAGTACAGGATAAGTAAAGTATGTACACAGTGACTGCACCAGCAGAATAGTGAGTGCAGCTCTGGAGTATAATACAGGATGCAACTCAGGATCAGAACAGGATAAGTAATGTATGTACACAGTGACTGCACCAGCAGAATAGTGAGTGCAGCTCTGGAGTATAATACAGGATGTAACTCAGGATCAGTACAGGATAAGTAATGTATGTACACAGTGACTGCACCAGCAGAATACTGAGTGCAGCTCTGGAGTATAATACAGGATGTAACTCAGGATCAGTACAGGATAAGTAATGTATGTACACAGTGACTGCACCAGCAGAATAGTGAGTGCAGCTCTGGAGCATAATACAGGATGTAACTCAGGATCAGTACAGGATAAGTAAAGTATGTACACAGTGACTGCACCAGCAGAATAGTGAGTGCAGCTCTGGAGTATAATACAGGATGCAACTCAGGATCAGAACAGGATAAGTAATGTATGTACACAGTGACTGCACCAGCAGAATAGTGAGTGCAGCTCTGGAGTATAATACAGGATGTAACTCAGGATCAGAATAGGATAAGTAATGTATGTACACAGTGACTGCACCAGCAGAATACGGAGTGCAGCTCTGGAGTATAATACAGGATGTAACTCAGGATCAGTGCAGGATAAGTAATGTAATGTATGTACACAGTGACTCCACCAGCAGAATAGTGAGTGCAGCTCTGGAGTATAATACTGGATGTAACTCAGGATCAGTACAGGATAAGTAATGTATGGACACAGTGACTGCACCAGCAGAATAGTGAGTGCAGCTCTGGAGTATAATACAGGATGTAACTCAGGATCAGTACAGGATAAGTAATGTATGTACACAGTGACTGCACCAGCAGAATACTGAGTGCAGCTCTGGAGTATAATACAGGATGTAACTCAGGATCAGTACAGGATAAGTAATGTATGTACACAGTGACTGCACCAGCCGAATAGTGAGTGCAGCTCTGGAGTATAATACAGGATGTAACTTAGGATCAGTACAGGATAAGTAATAAAATGTATGTACACAGTGACTGCACCAGCAGAATAGTGAGTGCAGCTCTGGAGCATAATACAGGATGTAACTCAGGATCAGTACAGGATAAGTAATGTATGTACACAGTGACTGCACCAGCAGAATACTGAGTGCAGCTCTGGAGTATAATACAGGATGCAACTCAGGATCAGTACAGGATAAGTAATGTATGTATGTACACAGTGACTGCACCAGCAGAATAGTGAGTGCAGCTCTGGAGTATAATATAGGATGCAACTCAGGATCAGTACAGGATAAGTAATGTATGTACACAGTGACTGCACCAGCAGAATAGTGAGTGCAGCTCTGGAGTATAATACAGGATGTAACTCAGGATCAGTACAGGATAAGTAATGTATGTACACAGTGACTGCACCAGCAGAATACTGAGTGCAGCTCTGGAGTATAATACAGGATGTAACTCAGGATCAGTACAGGATAAGTAATGTATGTACACAGTGACTGCACCAGCAGAATAGTGAGTGCAGCTCTGGAGTATAATACAGGATGTAACTCAGGATCAGTACAGGATAAGTAAATGTATGTACACAGTGACTGCACCAGCAGAATAGTGAGTGCAGCTCTGGAGTATAATACAGGATGTAACTCAGGATCAGTAACAGGATAAGTAATGTATGTACACAGTGACTGCACCAGCAGAATAGTGAGTGCAGCTCTGGAGTATAATACAGGATGTAACTCAGGATCAGAATAGGATAAGTAATGTATGTACACAGTGACTGCACCAGCAGAATAGTGAGTGCAGCTCTGGAGTATAATACAGGATGTAACTCAGGATCAGTACAGGATAAGTAATGTAATGTATGTACACAGTGACTGCACCAGCAGAATAGTGAGTGCAGCTCTGGAGTATAATACAGGATGTAACTCAGGATCAGTACAGGATAAGTAATGTATGTACACAGTGACTGCACCAGCAGAATAGTGAGTGCAGCTCTGGAGCATAATACAGGATGTAACTCAGGATCAGTACAGGATAAGTAATGTATGTACACAGTGACTGCACCAGCAGAATAGTGAGTGCAGCTCTGGAGTATAATACAGGATGCAACTCAGGATCAGTACAGGATAAGTAATGTATGTACACAGTGACTGCACCAGCAGAATACTGAGTGCAGCTCTGGAGTATAATACAGGATGTAACTCAGGATCAGAATAGGATAAGTAATGTATGTAAACAGTGACTGCACCAGCAGAATACGGAGTGCAGCTCTTGAGTATAATACAGGATGTAACTCAGGATCAGTGCAGGATAAGTAATGTAATGTATGTACACAGTGACTCCACCAGCAGAATAGTGAGTGCAGCTCTGGAGTATAATACAGGATGTAACTCAGGATCAGTACAGGATAAGTAATGTATGTACACAGTGACTGCACCAGCAGAATAGTGAGTGCAGCTCTGGAGTATAATACAGGATGTAACTCAGGATCAGTACAGGATAAGTAATGTATGTACACAGTGACTGCACCAGCAGAATAGTGAGTGCAGCTCTGGAGTATAATACAGGATGTAACTCAGGATCAGTACAGGATAAGTAATGTATGTACACAGTGACTGCACCAGCAGAATAGTGAGTGCAGCTCTGGAGTATAATACAGGATGTAACTCAGGATCAGTACAGGATAAGTAATGTATGTACACAGTGACTGCACCAGCAGAATAGTGAGTGCAGCTCTGGAGTATAATACAGGATGTAACTCAGGATCAGTACAGGATAAGTAATGTATGTACACAGTGACTGCACCAGCAGAATAGTGAGTGCAGCTCTGGAGTATAATACAGGATGTAACTCAGGATCAGTACAGGATAAGTAATGTATGTACACAGTGACTGCACCAGCAGAATAGTGAGTGCAGCTCTGGAGTATAATACAGGATGTAACTCAGGATCAGTACAGGATAAGTAATGTATGTACACAGTGACTGCACCAGCAGAATAGTGAGTGCAGCTCTGGAGTATAATACAGGATGTAACTCAGGATCAGTACAGGATAAGTAATGTATGTACACAGTGACTGCACCAGCAGAATAGTGAGTGCAGCTCTGGAGTATAATACAGGATGTAACTCAGGATCAGTACAGGATAAGTAATGTATGTACACAGTGACTGCACCAGCAGAATAGTGAGTGCAGCTCTGGAGTATAATACAGGATGTAACTCAGGATCAGTACAGGATAAGTAATGTATGTACACAGTGACTGCACCAGCAGAATAGTGAGTGCAGCTCTGGAGTATAATACAGGATGTAACTCAGGATCAGTACAGGATAAGTAATGTATGTACACAGTGACTGCACCAGCAGAATAGTGAGTGCAGCTCTGGAGTATAATACAGGATGTAACTCAGGATCAGTACAGGATAAGTAATGTATGTACACAGTGACTGCACCAGCAGAATAGTGAGTGCAGCTCTGGAGTATAATACAGGATGTAACTCAGGATCAGTACAGGATAAGTAATGTATGTACACAGTGACTGCACCAGCAGAATAGTGAGTGCAGCTCTGGAGTATAATACAGGATGTAACTCAGGATCAGTACAGGATAAGTAATGTATGTACACAGTGACTGCACCAGCAGAATAGTGAGTGCAGCTCTGGAGTATAATACAGGATGTAACTCAGGATCAGTACAGGATAAGTAATGTATGTACACAGTGACTGCACCAGCAGAATAGTGAGTGCAGCTCTGGAGTATAATACAGGATGTAACTCAGGATCAGTACAGGATAAGTAATGTATGTACACAGTGACTGCACCAGCAGAATAGTGAGTGCAGCTCTGGAGTATAATACAGGATGTAACTCAGGATCAGTACAGGATAAGTAATGTATGTACACAGTGACTGCACCAGCAGAATAGTGAGTGCAGCTCTGGAGTATAATACAGGATGTAACTCAGGATCAGTACAGGATAAGTAATGTATGTACACAGTGACTGCACCAGCAGAATAGTGAGTGCAGCTCTGGAGTATAATACAGGATGTAACTCAGGATCAGTACAGGATAAGTAATGTATGTACACAGTGACTGCACCAGCAGAATAGTGAGTGCAGCTCTGGAGTATAATACAGGATGTAACTCAGGATCAGTACAGGATAAGTAATGTATGTACACAGTGACTGCACCAGCAGAATAGTGAGTGCAGCTCTGGAGTATAATACAGGATGTAACTCAGGATCAGTACAGGATAAGTAATGTATGTACACAGTGACTGCACCAGCAGAATAGTGAGTGCAGCTCTGGAGTATAATACAGGATGTAACTCAGGATCAGTACAGGATAAGTAATGTATGTACACAGTGACTGCACCAGCAGAATAGTGAGTGCAGCTCTGGAGTATAATACAGGATGTAACTCAGGATCAGTACAGGATAAGTAATGTATGTACACAGTGACTGCACCAGCAGAATAGTGAGTGCAGCTCTGGAGTATAATACAGGATGTAACTCAGGATCAGTACAGGATAAGTAATGTATGTACACAGTGACTGCACCAGCAGAATAGTGAGTGCAGCTCTGGAGTATAATACAGGATGTAACTCAGGATCAGTACAGGATAAGTAATGTATGTACACAGTGACTGCACCAGCAGAATAGTGAGTGCAGCTCTGGAGTATAATACAGGATGTAACTCAGGATCAGTACAGGATAAGTAATGTATGTACACAGTGACTGCACCAGCAGAATAGTGAGTGCAGCTCTGGAGTATAATACAGGATGTAACTCAGGATCAGTACAGGATAAGTAATGTATGTACACAGTGACTGCACCAGCAGAATAGTGAGTGCAGCTCTGGAGTATAATACAGGATGTAACTCAGGATCAGTACAGGATAAGTAATGTATGTACACAGTGACTGCACCAGCAGAATAGTGAGTGCAGCTCTGGAGTATAATACAGGATGTAACTCAGGATCAGTACAGGATAAGTAATGTAATGTATGTACACAGTGACTGCACCAGCAGAATAGTGAGTGCAGCTCTGGAGTATAATACAGGATGTAACTCAGGATCAGTACAGGATAAGTAATGTATGTACACAGTGACTGCACCAGCAGAATAGTGAGTGCAGCTCTGGAGTATAATACAGGATGTAACTCAGGATCAGTACAGGATAAGTAATGTATGTACACAGTGACTGCACCAGCAGAATAGTGAGTGCAGCTCTGGAGTATAATACAGGATGTAACTCAGGATCAGTACAGGATAAGTAATGTATGTACACAGTGACTGCACCAGCAGAATAGTGAGTGCAGCTCTGGAGTATAATACAGGATGTAACTCAGGATCAGTACAGGATAAGTAATGTATGTACACAGTGACTGCACCAGCAGAATAGTGAGTGCAGCTCTGGAGTATAATACAGGATGTAACTCAGGATCAGTACAGGATAAGTAATGTATGTACACAGTGACTGCACCAGCAGAATAGTGAGTGCAGCTCTGGAGTATAATACAGGATGTAACTCAGGATCAGTACAGGATAAGTAATGTATGTACACAGTGACTGCACCAGCAGAATAGTGAGTGCAGCTCTGGAGTATAATACAGGATGTAACTCAGGATCAGTACAGGATAAGTAATGTATGTACACAGTGACTGCACCAGCAGAATAGTGAGTGCAGCTCTGGAGTATAATACAGGATGTAACTCAGGATCAGTACAGGATAAGTAATGTATGTACACAGTGACTGCACCAGCAGAATAGTGAGTGCAGCTCTGGAGTATAATACAGGATGTAACTCAGGATCAGTACAGGATAAGTAATGTATGTACACAGTGACTGCACCAGCAGAATAGTGAGTGCAGCTCTGGAGTATAATACAGGATGTAACTCAGGATCAGTACAGGATAAGTAATGTATGTACACAGTGACTGCACCAGCAGAATAGTGAGTGCAGCTCTGGAGTATAATACAGGATGTAACTCAGGATCAGTACAGGATAAGTAATGTATGTACACAGTGACTGCACCAGCAGAATAGTGAGTGCAGCTCTGGAGTATAATACAGGATGTAACTCAGGATCAGTACAGGATAAGTAATGTATGTACACAGTGACTGCACCAGCAGAATAGTGAGTGCAGCTCTGGAGTATAATACAGGATGTAACTCAGGATCAGTACAGGATAAGTAATGTATGTACACAGTGACTGCACCAGCAGAATAGTGAGTGCAGCTCTGGAGTATAATACAGGATGTAACTCAGGATCAGTACAGGATAAGTAATGTATGTACACAGTGACTGCACCAGCAGAATAGTGAGTGCAGCTCTGGAGTATAATACAGGATGTAACTCAGGATCAGTACAGGATAAGTAATGTATGTACACAGTGACTGCACCAGCAGAATAGTGAGTGCAGCTCTGGAGTATAATACAGGATGTAACTCAGGATCAGTACAGGATAAGTAATGTATGTACACAGTGACTGCACCAGCAGAATAGTGAGTGCAGCTCTGGAGTATAATACAGGATGTAACTCAGGATCAGTACAGGATAAGTAATGTATGTACACAGTGACTGCACCAGCAGAATAGTGAGTGCAGCTCTGGAGTATAATACAGGATGTAACTCAGGATCAGTACAGGATAAGTAATGTATGTACACAGTGACTGCACCAGCAGAATAGTGAGTGCAGCTCTGGAGTATAATACAGGATGTAACTCAGGATCAGTACAGGATAAGTAATGTATGTACACAGTGACTGCACCAGCAGAATAGTGAGTGCAGCTCTGGAGTATAATACAGGATGTAACTCAGGATCAGTACAGGATAAGTAATGTATGTACACAGTGACTGCACCAGCAGAATAGTGAGTGCAGCTCTGGAGTATAATACAGGATGTAACTCAGGATCAGTACAGGATAAGTAATGTATGTACACAGTGACTGCACCAGCAGAATAGTGAGTGCAGCTCTGGAGTATAATACAGGATGTAACTCAGGATCAGTACAGGATAAGTAATGTATGTACACAGTGACTGCACCAGCAGAATACGGAGTGCAGCTATGGAGTATAATACAGGATGCTAACTCAGATCAGTACAGGATAAGTAATGTATGTACACAGTGACTGCACCAGCCGAATAGTGAGTGCAGCTCTGGAGTATAATACCGGATGTAACTTCAGGATCAGTACAGGATAAGTAATGTAATGTAGTACACAGTGACTGCACCAGCAGAATAGTGAGTGCAGCTCTGGAGTATAATACAGGATGTAACTCAGGATCAGTACAGGATAAGTAATGTATGTACACAGTGACTGCACCAGCAGAATAGTGAGTGCAGCTCTGGAGTATAATGCAGGATGTAACTCAGGATCAGTACAGGATAAGTAATGTATGTACACAGTGACTGCCACAGCAGAATAGTGAGTGCAGCTCTGGAGTATAATACAGGATGTAACTCAGGATCAGTACAGGATAAGTAATGTATGTACACAGTGACTGCACCAGCAGAATAGTGAGTGCAGCTCTGGAGTATAATACAGGATGTAACTCAGGATCAGTACAGGATAAGTAATGTATGTACACAGTGACTGCACCAGCAGAATAGTGAGTGCAGCTCTGGAGTATAATACAGGATGTAACTCAGGATCAGTACAGGATAAGTAATGTATGTACACAGTGACTGCACCAGCAGAATAGTGAGTGCAGCTCTGGAGTATAATACAGGATGTAACTCAGGATCAGTACAGGATAAGTAATGTATGTACACAGTGACTGCACCAGCAGAATAGTGAGTGCAGCTCTGGAGTATAATACAGGATGTAACTCAGGATCAGTACAGGATAAGTAATGTATGTACACAGTGACTGCACCAGCAGAATACTGAGTGCAGCTCTGGAGTATAATACAGGATGTAACTCAGGATCAGTACAGGATAAGTAATGTATGTACACAGTGACTGCACCAGCAGAATAGTGAGTGCAGCTCTGGAGTATAATACAGGATGTAACTCAGGATCAGTACAGGATAAGTAATGTATGTACACAGTGACTGCACCAGCAGAATAGTGAGTGCAGCTCTGGAGTATAATACAGGATGTAACTCAGGATCAGTACAGGATAAGTAATGTATGTACACAGTGACTGCACCAGCAGAATAGTGAGTGCAGCTCTGGAGTATAATACAGGATGTAACTCAGGATCAGTACAGGATAAGTAATGTATGTACACAGTGACTGCACCAGCAGAATAGTGAGTGCAGCTCTGGAGTATAATACAGGATGTAACTCAGGATCAGTACAGGATAAGTAATGTATGTACACAGTGACTGCACCAGCAGAATAGTGAGTGCAGCTCTGGAGTATAATACAGGATGTAACTCAGGATCAGTACAGGATAAGTAATGTATGTACACAGTGACTGCACCAGCAGAATAGTGAGTGCAGCTCTGGAGTATAATACAGGATGTAACTCAGGATCAGTACAGGATAAGTAATGTATGTACACAGTGACTGCACCAGCAGAATAGTGAGTGCAGCTCTGGAGTATAATACAGGATGTAACTCAGGATCAGTACAGGATAAGTAATGTATGTACACAGTGACTGCACCAGCAGAATAGTGAGTGCAGCTCTGGAGTATAATACAGGATGTAACTCAGGATCAGTACAGGATAAGTAATGTATGTACACAGTGACTGCACCAGCAGAATAGTGAGTGCAGCTCTGGAGTATAATACAGGATGTAACTCAGGATCAGTACAGGATAAGTAATGTATGTACACAGTGACTGCACCAGCAGAATAGTGAGTGCAGCTCTGGAGTATAATACAGGATGTAACTCAGGATCAGTACAGGATAAGTAATGTATGTACACAGTGACTGCACCAGCAGAATAGTGAGTGCAGCTCTGGAGTATAATACAGGATGTAACTCAGGATCAGTACAGGATAAGTAATGTATGTACACAGTGACTGCACCAGCAGAATAGTGAGTGCAGCTCTGGAGTATAATACAGGATGTAACTCAGGATCAGTACAGGATAAGTAATGTATGTACACAGTGACTGCACCAGCAGAATAGTGAGTGCAGCTCTGGAGTATAATACAGGATGTAACTCAGGATCAGTACAGGATAAGTAATGTATGTACACAGTGACTGCACCAGCAGAATAGTGAGTGCAGCTCTGGAGTATAATACAGGATGTAACTCAGGATCAGTACAGGATAAGTAATGTATGTACACAGTGACTGCACCAGCAGAATAGTGAGTGCAGCTCTGGAGTATAATACAGGATGTAACTCAGGATCAGTACAGGATAAGTAATGTATGTACACAGTGACTGCACCAGCAGAATAGTGAGTGCAGCTCTGGAGTATAATACAGGATGTAACTCAGGATCAGTACAGGATAAGTAATGTATGTACACAGTGACTGCACCAGCAGAATAGTGAGTGCAGCTCTGGAGTATAATACAGGATGTAACTCAGGATCAGTACAGGATAAGTAATGTATGTACACAGTGACTGCACCAGCAGAATAGTGAGTGCAGCTCTGGAGTATAATACAGGATGTAACTCAGGATCAGTACAGGATAAGTAATGTATGTACACAGTGACTGCACCAGCAGAATAGTGAGTGCAGCTCTGGAGTATAATACAGGATGTAACTCAGGATCAGTACAGGATAAGTAATGTATGTACACAGTGACTGCACCAGCAGAATAGTGAGTGCAGCTCTGGAGTATAATACAGGATGTAACTCAGGATCAGTACAGGATAAGTAATGTATGTACACAGTGACTGCACCAGCAGAATAGTGAGTGCAGCTCTGGAGTATAATACAGGATGTAACTCAGGATCAGTACAGGATAAGTAATGTATGTACACAGTGACTGCACCAGCAGAATAGTGAGTGCAGCTCTGGAGTATAATACAGGATGTAACTCAGGATCAGTACAGGATAAGTAATGTATGTACACAGTGACTGCACCAGCAGAATAGTGAGTGCAGCTCTGGAGTATAATACAGGATGTAACTCAGGATCAGTACAGGATAAGTAATGTATGTACACAGTGACTGCACCAGCAGAATAGTGAGTGCAGCTCTGGAGTATAATACAGGATGTAACTCAGGATCAGTACAGGATAAGTAATGTATGTACACAGTGACTGCACCAGCAGAATAGTGAGTGCAGCTCTGGAGTATAATACAGGATGTAACTCAGGATCAGTACAGGATAAGTAATGTATGTACACAGTGACTGCACCAGCAGAATAGTGAGTGCAGCTCTGGAGTATAATACAGGATGTAACTCAGGATCAGTACAGGATAAGTAATGTATGTACACAGTGACTGCACCAGCAGAATAGTGAGTGCAGCTCTGGAGTATAATACAGGATGTAACTCAGGATCAGTACAGGATAAGTAATGTATGTACACAGTGACTGCACCAGCAGAATAGTGAGTGCAGCTCTGGAGTATAATACAGGATGTAACTCAGGATCAGTACAGGATAAGTAATGTATGTACACAGTGACTGCACCAGCAGAATAGTGAGTGCAGCTCTGGAGTATAATACAGGATGTAACTCAGGATCAGTACAGGATAAGTAATGTATGTACACAGTGACTGCACCAGCAGAATAGTGAGTGCAGCTCTGGAGTATAATACAGGATGTAACTCAGGATCAGTACAGGATAAGTAATGTATGTACACAGTGACTGCACCAGCAGAATAGTGAGTGCAGCTCTGGAGTATAATACAGGATGTAACTCAGGATCAGTACAGGATAAGTAATGTATGTACACAGTGACTGCACCAGCAGAATAGTGAGTGCAGCTCTGGAGTATAATACAGGATGTAACTCAGGATCAGTACAGGATAAGTAATGTATGTACACAGTGACTGCACCAGCAGAATAGTGAGTGCAGCTCTGGAGTATAATACAGGATGTAACTCAGGATCAGTACAGGATAAGTAATGTATGTACACAGTGACTGCACCAGCAGAATAGTGAGTGCAGCTCTGGAGTATAATACAGGATGTAACTCAGGATCAGTACAGGATAAGTAATGTATGTACACAGTGACTGCACCAGCAGAATAGTGAGTGCAGCTCTGGAGTATAATACAGGATGTAACTCAGGATCAGTACAGGATAAGTAATGTATGTACACAGTGACTGCACCAGCAGAATAGTGAGTGCAGCTCTGGAGTATAATACAGGATGTAACTCAGGATCAGTACAGGATAAGTAATGTATGTACACAGTGACTGCACCAGCAGAATAGTGAGTGCAGCTCTGGAGTATAATACAGGATGTAACTCAGGATCAGTACAGGATAAGTAATGTATGTACACAGTGACTGCACCAGCAGAATAGTGAGTGCAGCTCTGGAGTATAATACAGGATGTAACTCAGGATCAGTACAGGATAAGTAATGTATGTACACAGTGACTGCACCAGCAGAATAGTGAGTGCAGCTCTGGAGTATAATACAGGATGTAACTCAGGATCAGTACAGGATAAGTAATGTATGTACACAGTGACTGCACCAGCAGAATAGTGAGTGCAGCTCTGGAGTATAATACAGGATGTAACTCAGGATCAGTACAGGATAAGTAATGTATGTACACAGTGACTGCACCAGCAGAATAGTGAGTGCAGCTCTGGAGTATAATACAGGATGTAACTCAGGATCAGTACAGGATAAGTAATGTATGTACACAGTGACTGCACCAGCAGAATAGTGAGTGCAGCTCTGGAGTATAATACAGGATGTAACTCAGGATCAGTACAGGATAAGTAATGTATGTACACAGTGACTGCACCAGCAGAATAGTGAGTGCAGCTCTGGAGTATAATACAGGATGTAACTCAGGATCAGTACAGGATAAGTAATGTATGTACACAGTGACTGCACCAGCAGAATAGTGAGTGCAGCTCTGGAGTATAATACAGGATGTAACTCAGGATCAGTACAGGATAAGTAATGTATGTACACAGTGACTGCACCAGCAGAATAGTGAGTGCAGCTCTGGAGTATAATACAGGATGTAACTCAGGATCAGTACAGGATAAGTAATGTATGTACACAGTGACTGCACCAGCAGAATAGTGAGTGCAGCTCTGGAGTATAATACAGGATGTAACTCAGGATCAGTACAGGATAAGTAATGTATGTACACAGTGACTGCACCAGCAGAATAGTGAGTGCAGCTCTGGAGTATAATACAGGATGTAACTCAGGATCAGTACAGGATAAGTAATGTATGTACACAGTGACTGCACCAGCAGAATAGTGAGTGCAGCTCTGGAGTATAATACAGGATGTAACTCAGGATCAGTACAGGATAAGTAATGTATGTACACAGTGACTGCACCAGCAGAATAGTGAGTGCAGCTCTGGAGTATAATACAGGATGTAACTCAGGATCAGTACAGGATAAGTAATGTATGTACACAGTGACTGCACCAGCAGAATAGTGAGTGCAGCTCTGGAGTATAATACAGGATGTAACTCAGGATCAGTACAGGATAAGTAATGTATGTACACAGTGACTGCACCAGCAGAATAGTGAGTGCAGCTCTGGAGTATAATACAGGATGTAACTCAGGATCAGTACAGGATAAGTAATGTATGTACACAGTGACTGCACCAGCAGAATAGTGAGTGCAGCTCTGGAGTATAATACAGGATGTAACTCAGGATCAGTACAGGATAAGTAATGTATGTACACAGTGACTGCACCAGCAGAATAGTGAGTGCAGCTCTGGAGTATAATACAGGATGTAACTCAGGATCAGTACAGGATAAGTAATGTATGTACACAGTGACTGCACCAGCAGAATAGTGAGTGCAGCTCTGGAGTATAATACAGGATGTAACTCAGGATCAGTACAGGATAAGTAATGTATGTACACAGTGACTGCACCAGCAGAATAGTGAGTGCAGCTCTGGAGTATAATACAGGATGTAACTCAGGATCAGTACAGGATAAGTAATGTAATGTATGTACACAGTGACTGCACCAGCAGAATAGTGAGTGCAGCTCTGGAGTATAATACAGGATGTAACTCAGGATCAGTACAGGATAAGTAATGTATGTACACAGTGACTGCACCAGCAGAATAGTGAGTGCAGCTCTGGAGTATAATACAGGATGTAACTCAGGATCAGTACAGGATAAGTAATGTATGTACACAGTGACTGCACCAGCAGAATAGTGAGTGCAGCTCTGGAGTATAATACAGGATGTAACTCAGGATCAGTACAGGATAAGTAATGTATGTACACAGTGACTGCACCAGCAGAATAGTGAGTGCAGCTCTGGAGTATAATACAGGATGTAACTCAGGATCAGTACAGGATAAGTAATGTATGTACACAGTGACTGCACCAGCAGAATAGTGAGTGCAGCTCTGGAGTATAATACAGGATGTAACTCAGGATCAGTACAGGATAAGTAATGTATGTACACAGTGACTGCACCAGCAGAATAGTGAGTGCAGCTCTGGAGTATAATACAGGATGTAACTCAGGATCAGTACTAGGATAAGTAATGTATGTACACAGTGACTGCACCAGCAGAATACGTGAGTGCAGCTCTGGAGTATAATACAGGATGTAACTCAGGATCAGTGCAGGATAAGTAATGTAATGTATGTACACAGTGACTGCACCAGCAGAATAGTGAGTGCAGCTCTGGAGTATAATACAGGATGTAACTCAGGATCAGTACAGGATAAGTAATGTATGTACACAGTGACTGCACCGAGCAGAATAGTGAGTGCAGCTCTGGAGCATAATACAGGATGTAACTCAGGATCAGTACAGGATAAGTAATGTATGTACACAGTGACTGCACCAGCAGAATAGTGAGTGCAGCTCTGGAGTATAATACAGGATGCAACTCAGGATCAGTACAGGATAAGTAATGTATGTACACAGTGACTGCACCAGCAGAATACTGAGTGCAGCTCTGGAGTATAATACAGGATGTAACTCAGGATCAGAATAGGATAAGTAATGTATGTAAACAGTGACTGCACCAGCAGAATACGGAGTGCAGCTCTTGAGTATAATACAGGATGTAACTCAGGATCAGTGCAGGATAAGTAATGTAATGTATGTACACAGTGACTCCACCAGCAGAATAGTGAGTGCAGCTCTGGAGTATAATACTGGATGTAACTCAGGATCAGTACAGGATAAGTAATGTATGGACACAGTGACTGCACGAGCAGAATAGTGAGTGCAGCTCTGGAGTATAATACAGGATGTTACTCAGGATCAGTACAGTATAAGTAATGTATGTACACAGTGACTCCACCAGCAGAATAGTGAGTGCAGCTCTGGAGTATAATACAGGATGTAACTCAGGATCAGTACAGGATAAGTAATGTAATGTACACAGTGACTGCACAAGCAGAATAGTGAGTGCAGCTCTGGAGTATAATACAGGATGTAACTCAGGATCAGTGCAGGATAAGTAATGTAATTTATGTACACAGTGACTGCACCAGCAGAATAGTGAGTGCAGCTCTGGAGTATAATACAGGATGTAACTCAGGATCAGTACAGGATAAGTAATGTATGGACACAGTGACTGCACGAGCAGAATAGTGAGTGCAGCTCTGGAGTATAATACAGGATGTAACTCAGGATCAGTACAGTATAAGTAATGTATGTACACAGTGACTCCACCAGCATAATAGTGAGTGCAGCTCTGGAGCATAATACAGGATGTAACTCAGGATCAGTACAGAATAAGTAATGTAATGTACACAGTGACTGCACAAGCAGAATAGTGAGTGCAGCTCTGGAGTATAATACAGGATGTAACTCAGGATCAGTACAGGATAAGTAATGTATGGACACAGTGACTGCACAAGCAGAATAGTGAGTGCAGCTCTGGAGTATAATACAGGATGTAACTCAGGATCAGTACAGTATAAGTAATGTATGTACACAGTGACTGCACCAGCAGAATAGTGAGTGCAGCTCTGGCGCATTGTACAGGATGTAACTCAGGATCAGTGCAGGATAAGTAATGTACGTACACAGTGACTGCACCAGCAGAATAGTGAGTGCAGCTCTGGGGTATAATACAGGATGTAACTCAGGATCAGTACAGGATAAGTGATGTATGTACACAGTGACTGCACGAGCAGAATAGTGAGTGCAGCTCTGGAGTATAATACAGGATGTAACTCAGGATCAGTACAGGATAAGTAATGTATGTACACACTGGCTGCACCAGCAGAATAGTGAGTGCAGCTCTCGAGTATAATACAGGATGTAACTCAGGATCA
Organism: Bufo gargarizans; assembly: GCF_014858855.1. NCBI lineage: Eukaryota > Metazoa > Chordata > Amphibia > Anura > Bufonidae > Bufo > Bufo gargarizans. The sequence goes on from NC_058086.1 coordinate 48,128,914, forward strand.
GTACAGGATAAGTAATGTATGTACACAGTGACTGCACCAGCAGAATAGTGAGTGCAGCTCTGGAGCATAATACAGGATGTAACTCAGGATCAGTACAGGATAAGTAATGTATGTACACACTGGCTGCACCAGCAGAATAGTGAGTGCAGCTCTGGAGTATAATACAGGATGTAACTCAGGATCAGTACAGGATAAGTAATGTATGTACACAGTGACTGCACCAGCAGAATAGTGAGTGCAGCTCTGGAGTATAATACAGGATGTAACTCAGGATCAGTACAGGATAAGTAATGTATGTACACAGTGACTGCACCAGCAGAATAGTGAGTGCAGCTCTGGAGTATAATACAGGATGTAACTCAGGATCAGTACAGGATCAGTAATGTATGTACATGGTGACTCGGGTTTATATGTCCCAGTTTATCCAGGTCATGTCTATATTTTTCTATATACTTCCAGGTATTCGTTTTTTAAACAATTAGTCAGATCACTTGTTACTCTGTAGCCTGATGAGACATCTGATTGGTCGCTGTCTTTCTTTATATTAGTTTTTATGCATAAACCTAATTTATTTTGATATCCTGCCTATAGAAGCCTGTCTTTGGTTTCTATGACATCAGGGCGATTAAGTGTTGCAAAGTCGGTGCCGGACACAGACATTCGTCTCCACGCGAATCACGTTTCTTTTCATCTGGATAAATGATTCTATTTGCATAAAGTTTTACAAGTGATGAAGAATAAATGCATAACGCCGAGCGCTTGCTTCCCATAATCAAACCTTCCATGTGTATTAGTGATTGCAGCGCCGGCCCATCATTCATAGAGGCTGAAGTGCTGCAGAGTGCCAGGGTCTGCATAGACAGATCTGGGAACGCATTATGAATAGTCCTCTCCGTGAAGTGATTTTACAGACATTTTCAGAGCACATTTTCCTTTAGGCATCTTGTACATGAAAATTACCATCTACCAACTGTTCAGCAAATGTTCCCAGTGTGATTGCTCTACCTGATTCTCCATCCAGCGTGCCAGCAAACACGTTACTCTGCAATCTGCACTTCTGCGCTGACATCATTCTATGTTTTCATTTTTACTTGTCGTCTCAGATTCCATATGAAGGTTTAAGGATCTGCAGCAAGTTGTATAACGTAATGTGACGATGGTACATCTCATCTGCACACTACACTAAATGTACTATCCTCACCTTTATAAGATGGAGGCTGAGACCACCTTAACGACTAAGTGACGCTGCGGCTTTATGTGCCGCAGACCCTTTCTAAAAGTGGGGTGATGGTGCATATCTGGAACGAGAGACAGAGGATGTTGGGTTCATCCCCTAATGATTTTAATGGTGGCAAGGCTAGTGCCTCACCTGTTAATGTGCGGCACCTGGATATCAAGTGGTGGGGTGGCTGGCATCTGGTAAATTATGGATGCTACTCAAGTAGTCACAGGAAGTTCTATCTGGTAAATAATGGGTGCTACTCAAGTAGTCACAGGAAGTTCTATCTGGTGAATTATGGATGCTACTCAAGTAGTCACAGGAAGTTCTATCTGGTAAATAATGGGTGCTACTCAAGTAGTCACAGGAAGTTCTATCTGGTGTATAATGACCGTACTTAAATAGTAACAGGAAGTTATATCTAATATGTAATGAACTCTAATCAAGTAGTCGCAGGAAGTTCTATCTGGTAAATAATGGGTGCTACTCAAGTAGTCACAGGAAGTTCTATCTGGTAAATAATGGGTGCTACTCAAGTAGTCACAGGAAGTTCTATCTGGTGAATTATGGATGCTACTCAAGTAGTCACAGAAAGTTCTATCTGGTGAATTATGGATGCTACTCAAGTAGTCACAGGAAGTTCTATCTGGTAAATAATGGGAGCTACTCAAGTAGTCACATGAAGTTCTATCTGGTGAATTATGGATGCTACTCAAGTAGTCACAGAAAGTTCTATCTGGTGAATTATGGATGCTACTCAAGTAGTCACAGGAAGTTCTATCTGGTAAATAATGGGTGCTACTCAAGTAGTCACAGGAAGTTCTATCTGGTGTATAATGACCGTACTTAAATAGTAACAGGAAGTTATATCTAATATGTAATGAACTCTAATCAAGTAGTCGCAGGAAGTTCTATCTGGTAAATAATGGGTGCTACTCAAGTAGTCACAGGAAGTTCTATCTGGTGAATTATGGATGCTACTCAAGTAGTCACAGAAAGTTCTATCTGGTGACTTATGGATGCTACTCAAGTAGTCACAGGAAGTTCTATCTGGTGAATTATGGATGCTACTCAAGTAGTCACAGGAAGTTCTATCTGGTGAATTATAGATGCTACTCAAGTAGTCACAGGAAGTTCTATTTGGTGAATTATGGATGCTACTCGAGTAGTCACAGGAAGTTCTATCTGGTAAATAATGGGTGCTACTCAAGTAGTCACAGGAAGTTCTATCTGGTGAATTATGGATGCTACTCAAGTAGTCACAGAAAGTTCTATCTGGTGAATTATGGATGCTACTCAAGTAGTCACAGGAAGTTCTATCTGGTAAATAATGGGTGCTACTCAAGTGGTCACAGGAAGTTCTATCTGGTGAATTATGGATGCTACTCAAGTAGTCACAGGAAGTTCTATCTGGTGAATTATGGATGCTACTCAAATAGTCACAGAAAGTTCTATCTGCTGTATAATGACCATACTTAAATAGTAACAGGAAGTTGTATCTAATATGTAATGAACTCTAATCAAGTAGTCGCAGGAAGTTCTATCTGGTAAATAATGGGTGCTACTCAAGTAGTCACAGGAAGTTCTATCTGGTGAATTATGGATGCTACTCAAGTAGTCACAGGAAGTTCTATCTGGTGACTTATGGATGCTACTCAAGTAGTCACAGGAAGTTCTATCTGGTGAATTATGGATGCTACTCAAGTAGTCACAGGAAGTTCTATCTGGTGAATTATGGATGCTACTCGAGTAGTCACAGGAAGTTCTATCTGGTAAATAATGGGTGCCACTCAAGTAGTCACAGGAAGTTCTATCTGGTGAATTATGGATGCTACTCAAGTAGTCACAGAAAGTTCTATCTGGTGAATTATGGATGCTACTCAAGTAGTCACAGGAAGTTCTATCTGGTAAATAATGGGTGCTACTCAAGTGGTCACAGGAAGTTCTATCTGGTGAATTATGGATGCTACTCAAGTAGTCACAGGAAGTTCTATCTGGTGAATTATGGATGCTACTCAAATAGTCACAGAAAGTTCTATCTGCTGTATAATGACCATACTTAAATAGTAACAGGAAGTTGTATCTAATATGTAATGAACTCTAATCAAGTAGTCTCAGGAAGTTCTATCTGGTAAATAATGGGTGCTACTCAAGTAGTCATAGGAAGTTCTATTTGCTACATAAAATCTATACTGAATTAACCAAAGGAAGCTGTATCTGCTAAATACTGAAATAGTTACAGAAAGTTCTATCTGCTAAATAATAGACTCTACTCAAGAAGTCACAGAGGGTTCTATATGGTAAATTATGGATGCTACTCAAGTATTCACAGGAAGTTCTTTCTGCTGTATAATGACTCTACTGAAATAGAGGAAGTTTTATCTGATATGTAATGAACTCTAATCAAGTAGTCACAGGAAGTTCTATCTGCCAAATAATGGGCTCTACTCAAGTAGTCACAGGAAGTTCTATCAGGTAAATAATGGACTCTGCTCAAGTAGCCATAGGAATATATATCTGCTAAACCAGGGATCAGCAACGTTCGGCACTCCAGCTGTTGTGAAACTACAATTCCCAGCATGCTCCATTCATTTCTATGTGAGTTCTTAAAAGAGCATAGTAAGTATGCATGCTGGGAGTTGTAGTTTCACAACAGCTGGAGTGCCGGAGGTTGCCTACCCCTGTGCTAAACTAATAGACTCTACTTAAGTAGTCACAGGAAGTTCTATTTGCTACATCGTGACTATACTCAAGAAGTGACGGGAAGTTGTATCTGCTAAATAATGGATTCTACTCAAGTAGTCACAGGAAGTTCTACTTTCTACATAATGACTCTACTGAAGTAGTCACAGCAAGTTCTATTTACTACATAATGGAATCTACTCAAGTAGTCACAGAAAGAGCTACAGTGGCGGAAATAATTATTTGACCCCTCACTGATTTTGTAAGTTTGTCCAATGACAAAGAAATGAAAAGTCTCAGAACAGTATCATTTCAATGGTAGGTTTATTGTAACAGTGGCAGATAGCACATCAAAAGGAAAATCGAAAAAATAACTTTAAATAAAAGATAGCAACTGATTTGCATTTCATTGAGTGAAATAAGTATTTGAACCCCTACCAACCATTAAGAGTTCTGGCTCCCACAGAGTGGTTAGACACTTCTACTCAATTAGTCACCCTCATTAAGGACACCTGTCTTAACTAGTCACCTGTATAAAAGACACCTGTCCACAGAATCAATCAATCAAGCAGACTCCAAACTCTCCAACATGGGAAAGACCAAAGAGCTGTCCAAGGATGTCAGAGACAAAATTGTAGACCTGCACAAGGCTGGAATGGGCTACAAAACCATTAGCAAGAAGCTGGGAGAGAAGGTGACAACTGTTGGTGCGATTGTTCGAAAATGGAAGGAGCACAAAATGACCATCAATCGACCTCGCTCTGGGGCTCCACGCAAGATCTCACCTCGTGGGGTGTCAATGGTTCTGAGAAAGGTGAAAAAGCATCCTAGAACTACACGGGAGGAGTTAGTTAATGACCTCAAATTAGCAGGGACCACAGTCACCAAGAAAACCATTGGAAACACATTACACCGCAATGGATTAAAATCCTGCAGGGCTCGCAAGGTCCCCCTGCTCAGGAAGGCACATGTGCAGGCCCGTCTGAAGTTTGCCAATGAACACCTGAATGATTCAGAGAGTGACTGGGAGAAGGTGCTGTGGTCTGATGAGACCAAAATAGAGCTCTTTGGCATTAACTCAACTCGCTGTGTTTGGAGGAAGAAAAATGCTGCCTATGACCCCCAAAACACCGTCCCCACCGTCAAGCATGGGGGTGGAAACATTTTGCTTTGGGGGTGTTTTTCTGCTAAGGGCACAGGACAACTTATTCGCATAAACGGGAAAATGGACGGAGCCATGTATCGTGAAATCCTGAGCGACAACCTCCTTCCCTCTGCCAGGAAACTGAAAATGGGTCGTGGATGGGTGTTCCAGCACGACAATGACCCAAAACATACAGCAAAGGCAACAAAGGAGTGGCTCAAGAAGAAGCACATTAAGGTCATGGAGTGGCCATAGTCAGTCTCCGGACCTTAATCCAATCGAAAACCTATGGAGGGAGCTCAAGCTCAGAGTTGCACAGAGACAGCCTCGAAACCTTAGGGATTTAGAGATGATCTGCAAAGAGGAGTGGACCAACATTCCTCCTAAAATGTGCGCAAACTTGGTCATCAATTACAAGAAACGTTTGACCTCTGTGCTTGCAAACAAGGGTTTTTCCACCAAGTATTAAGTCTTTTTTTGTTAGAGGGTTCAAATACTTATTTCACTCAATGAAATGCAAATCAGTTGCTATCTTTTATTTAAAGTTATTTTTTCGATTTTCCTTTTGATGTGCTATCTGCCACTGTTACAATAAACCTACCATTGAAATGATACTGTTCTGAGACTTTTCATTTCTTTGTCATTGGACAAACTTACAAAATCAGTGAGGGGTCAAATAATTATTTCCTCCACTGTACCTTGGATGGACATGGGGAGAAAATCTCTTTATTTGGATCACAAAGTGAAATTTTGCCACCCACACCTGCCTAGAAAAACACAGTTCACATTAAATGGACAAGAATATAGTTTGATGACCTTTCTGACGGAATCTGCATTCAATTTATATTCCATTCAGGGTGAATATTGAATGAGATTGACATTATTAGAAAACACTGTATGTCGCAGAATGGGTCCTTTAATTAGAAGCACTGTAAAGCAATCACGTCCCTGTTAAGTACTTGTCACATCACTGCTTTTAATAATTTCATTATATCAGCTTGGATAAACTCCACTCAGCGCACTGATATTATTTCACTGTCTACAGAGGAGGTTAAACGGAATTAAAAATTCAGACCTGATCAGAATATCAATAGGTTATAGAGGAATATAGTGTAGATGTCAATATAGACCAGCAGTGTGCTTGCGTGCTCAGCTGGATCAGTCCGCAGAATACTCCTGAGAAGATGAAAACAACTTAAGAAACTTAAAAAAAGTCTTCATTGGTTACTGATTGAAAGGCAAAAATAATACAGAAAATGCAGAAAAGTTCTAAACAACTGTACAAGCTTAGAACACTTTAATACATATAGTTGTATATAGGAGCAGTATTATAGTAGCTATATTTTTGTAAATAGGAGGCAGTATTATAGTAGTTATATTTTTCTACATAGGAGGCAGTATTATAGTAGTTATATTCCTGTACATAGGAGCAGTATTATAGTAGTTATATTCGTGTACATAGGAGTAGTATTATAGTAGTTATATTCTTGTACATAGGAGCAGTATTATAGTAGTTATATTCTTGTACATAGGAGCAGTATTATAGTAGTTATATTCTTGTACATAGGAACAGTATTATAGTAGTTATATTCTTGTACATAGGAGCAGTATTATAGTAGTTATATTCTTGTACATAGGAGCAGTATTATAGTAGTTATATTCTTGTACATAGGAGCAGTATTATAGTAGTTATCTTCTTGTATATAGGAGGCAGTATTATAGTAGGTATATTCTTGTACATAGGAGCAGTATTATAGTAGTTATATTCTTGTACATAGGAGGCAGTATTATAGTAGTTATATTCCTGTACATAGGAGCAGTATTATAGTAGTTATATTCTTGTACATAGGAGTAGTATTATAGTAGTTATATTCTTGTACATAGGAGCAGTATTATAGTAGTTATATTCTTGTACATAGGAGGCAGTATTATAGTAGTTATATTCCTGTACATAGGAGCAGTATTATAGTAGTTATATTCTTGTACATAGGAGCAGTATTATAGTAGTTATATTCTTGTATATAGGAGGCAGTATTATAGTAGTAATATTCTTGTACATAGGAGGCAGTATTATAGTAGGTATATTCTTGTACATAGGAGCAGTATTATAGTAGTTATATTCTTGTAAATAGGAGCAGTATTATAGTAGTTATATTCTTATACATAGGATCAGTATTATAGTAGTTATATTCTTGTACATAGGAGCAGTATTACAGTAGTTATATTCTTGTACATAGGAGAAGTATTATATTCTTGCTTACAAGAGGGAGTATTATATCAGTTATATTTTTTCTCACAAGGGGAAGATTTGCAGCAATAATTATTCAACTCAGTGAGGGACATTTATTAAGCTAATTACGCCGCTATTGTGGCATAACAAGTCGCACACTATGGTGCACTATACCTTGTGACATCACTGTTAGGGCCCATCATTGGCACACAGCCTGGCCTAGGGGGTAGAAATAGCTGTCGGGTGAATGAAGTGAGATATATGCTCCATCTATAACTGAGTTGCCCGTTAGATCTATCAGGGATCATTCACTATTCTTTCACATCTGATGAAACCACTTTATTGTGCACATTGTCGTATTTTTCATATTCTTACTTTTTTTCCACATTGTGTTATTCTATAGTCACATCCAAAGCTGCCTACAGGAAACCACTGGTTGGCTATAGAAACTGACCACAGCTTTTCCCCAGCCCCTGTGTCAGACATGTAAGCTGTCAGCAACTATGTTACAGTTATCCGAGCCCCCACAATGTACTGTTGCCTGGTAACCAGAAGAACTGTTACAGCAGCTCTGGATGTGACTGGAGTACAACAGACCATGAACTTTGGTTCATAACGAAGGTGGATTTTTCCTTTCCATATGAATACTTTGATCTGTGTTCACAGCTCCATTATTTACAAGTATTTTAGGTCGGCAGCAGCTCAGGGGTCGGCGCCCGTTTTATTTTCCTTAGTCGACAAATAGTCGCGCTTTGAATCTTTATGTTCTTAAGGGGATAACTCAAGAGCTTTAAATCTCCTTTTATTTGTCAGCAAATTCAATTTATAAAGCTGACACGCCGGGCAATGCGGTCGTGGCAGGACAATAGCGGACAGGCGATGCACGCTATGTATTAGACACCGCCGTTCTGCCTACAGCATCATCGCTCGCACATCTATAGTCTTTCGAAACAGGAGGGGAAAAAAATCGTTCTAAGCTCTGCTGGTCGCTGCCACTAAGAACAATGCCCCTTTGAAGTGGAGTAATAAGGTAAGTGACCCTAATGTTAAGTAAATTGCTGCAGAGCGTTTAGTAAAAATCACAATGGGGATCTAGGAATCGCAGGAACTCATGAGCGGCATTTATTGAACTGATGAAAATCTGCTTTAAAATTGACTTCAGAGGATATAATGGAGTGTGACTGCAGGCAGAAGACCGCTGCTCTAACCGTAATGGATATCAGACGGTCGCACTGGTGTTTCATGGCTTCAGCATCTAGATGGATAAGTGCATGGCCCTTTAAGTTGCTTTATATTGTATGCTATTATTATTGCAGGGTGCATGGTGCTCATTTGCCCTATTTTTAAGTTGGGTCCCCTCAGTGTCAGAAGAAATTATTCTCAGGGTCCAATCCCTATATCATTAATAGTAGTCTAATAGTTTTGAATCAAATAAATACACCCTAGTGCAGGCATGTCCAAACTGCGGCCCTCCAGCTGTTGCAAAACTACAACTCCCAGCATGCCTGGGTAGCTTACAGCTATTAGGGCATGCTGGGAGTTGTAGTTTTGCAACAGCTGGAGGGCCGCAGTTTGGACATTCCTTCCCTAGTGGGAAGTGATTAGCTCCAATTAATTTATTTTTTTCCTGGACTTTTGGGGCCTACTGTGGCTTCAGACACTGGGCCCTCCAGAGCAGAGGTGTAGCTACCCTTTCCAGCACCCGGGGCAAGGATTCACCATGCCCCCCACACAGACACAGACACACAGACACATACTTGGAATTCAATTCAGAAAAATTAGGGGGCTCCAAAAGTGCCATGGCATCAGTGGGGGGCCGCCCTATAAGGTAAGGCCATAATTATAATACAAAATAATAGCAAAGACAGGTGCACTCTGCAGACTTACTTAACCCTCAAACTGATGATAAAATTGAGAGATTAGCCAACATGTCCTACTAGGAGGACATGTCTGAGCCCGAGCACCGCGCCAAGGTTTCTCAAGTAGCTCTGGTCCTAACACTCACCTACCTGAGCCGTATGGGCAATACCAGGAGCCGGTGGGCAAATTACAGGAGCGTGAGGTCTGACTCGGACAACTCACCAGTTACCTCCAGCATGTGGCCATACTAGCAATGGGAGGAGGGAGGAGTCTGCGAGTCCCACTCAAGACTGGATGATATGGCCCAGGCCTCGCAGGTCACCGAAATGTAGCCTGTGGATGGAAAGCATTTAAACTGGAGTTTATCCATCTCCGGGCATCTCTCTATATACAAACTGAAAAGAATGGCGCGGTATTAAACAGGCAGGAAGTGCTCAGACCCATAAGCAGTTGTGCATATATCAACTGGGGAGCAAATCCTGCACTTGTGGCCCGTTGCTAACGGCGATCCCCAGCAATAGTGCATACAGTGGAGGATGCCTGCGGCGGACCACAAGTACCACAATAGACATCCTACACAAGATAGCAATTATGTGGATGTGATAAGACCATAATTAGACTAGGGCTAAACTGATGAAAGGTCCTATTTAAAGTTTCAAGTTAAAAATTGCTATATCTGTACATGTTTACACCATATTGTGCTGAATAAGTGATTCTTTGGCCAAATAACTCCTCATAACAGTAAACAAAATGACAATAATAAAAGTGCTGCTGCCACAATACTTTATAGAACCAAATACCGCCATACAGTAGAGAAATAATACAGCACCCATATAGCACCCAAATAAAATTAAAAAAAAAACATAGTATGTTCCTAATACGATAAAGCTTCAGTTTGGTCATTGTGGATTTAAATAGCAGGTTAATTAGGTCAAACACTTGCTCCAAGCAGGGACGGTTCTAGGTGAAATGGGCCCCTGGGGCGAAAAACAATAATGGGCCCCCACTTCCCCCACATGACACTTGATGACTTTAATGTCCCCCCCATCACTACAGAAATACAGCGCCCCCTACCTCTTACATCCAGTGACGTCTCCTTTGATGTAGATGTTCTTTGTCCTCGTCTTCTCCTTTCAGACCTTCAGACCAGACACCATTTTGTCACCATTTTCAGTCTCTGTAGTTTGACAACAAAAATAAATAAATCTTAGTTTACTACTTTTCCATCATCCTCTCATTTTCTGGACAAATCATCCTACTACCCCCAATACTGTGCCGCTGTGCTCCCAAATATTATACTGTAGAAACAGATAAACCCCCTGATAATACTAGTACCAGAGCCCTTCATATAAAATACCCCTTCTTTGTGGCCTCAGTAGAAGCCCCCATAGTGCCCCATAATAATGTGCCAGTATCAAGTGCTTCTCCATGCCCCCCATGTGGCAGTAACAAGTGCCAAACCCCCCCATGTGCCAGTAACAAGTGCCAAACACCCCCATGTGCCAGTATCAAGTGCCTCCCCATGTGCCAGTAACAAGTGCCAAACACCCCCATGTGCCAGTATCAAGTGCCAGCCCCCCATGTGCCAGTATCAAGTGCCAACCCCCTCATGTGCCAGTATCAAGTGCCAACCCCCATGTGCCTGTATCAAGTGCCAACCCCCCATGTGCCAGTATCAAGTGCCAAACCCCCCATGTGCCAGTATCAAGTGCCAACCCCCCCATGTGCCAGTATCAAGTGCCAACCCCCCCACCCCCATGTGTCAGTAACAAGTGCCTATCTTCCCCCCCATGTGCCAGTATCAAGTGCCAAACATCCCCCATGTGCCAGTATCAAGTGCCAACCCCCCCATGTGCCAGTATCAAGTGCCAACCCCCCATGTGCCAGTATCAAGTGCCAACCCCACCATGTGCCAGTATCAAGTGCCTCCCGCTCCCCCCATGTGGCAGTAACAAGTGCCAAACCCCCCCATGTGCCAGTAACAAGTGCCAAACACCCCCATGTGCCAGTATCAAGTGCCAACCCCACCATGTGCCAGTATCAAGTGCCTCCAGCTCCCCCCATGTGGCAGTAACAAGTGCCAAACCCCCCCATGTGCCAGTAACAAGTGCCAAACACCCCCATGTGCCAGTATCAAGCGACTCCCCCATGTGCCAGTAACAAGTGCCAAACACCCCCATGTGCCAGTATCAAGTGCCAGCCCCCCATGTGCCAGTATCAAGTGCCAACCCCCCCATGTGCCAGTATCAAGTGCCAACCCCCCCATGTGCCAGTATCAAGTTCCAAACCCCCCCATGTGCCAGTATCAAGTGCCAACCCCCCATGTGCCAGTATCAAGTGCCTCTCCCCCCCACCCCCATGTGTCAGTAACAAGTGCCTATCTTCCCCCCATGTGCCAGTACCAAGTGCCAAACATCCCCATGTGCCAGTATCAAGTGTCAACCCCCCCATGTGCCAGTATCAAGTGCCAACCCGACCATGTGCCAGTTTCAAGTGCCTCCCACTCCCCCCATGTGGCAGTAACAGATAGTCCGGTATAAAAACAAAAACGTATACTTACCTCCATGACACAGCGATGTGATGCAGGCCTCTTCCGGCCTGTGTCCCGCACTGTACGGCTCAGGCGGCGCGATGACGTCATCGCGATGCCTGCACTAGCCTCTGATAGGCTGCGGGCCTTGTGCCGGCAGTCTATCAGAGGAACAGGAAAGGGACACGCCTCTCCCTCCCCTGCCCCACAGCACATCTATCTGTATCGCTGTCCTGAGGACGGCGATACAGATGACTATGGAGATGAAAGCTTCCACAATGGAAGCGTTCATCTCCCTGTGACCTGCTGCCGTCGCGGGCCCCCTTTCCGGAGCCATGGCAAGGCCCCCACCAGCACGAAGCCTCACAATAAAAAAAAAAAAAAAGGCTCGGGACCAGCCAGTGTCGGGTGGTGGGCTTGGGGGCCTGGGGGCAATTGCCTATATGGAAGCGCCGGCCCTGGCTCCAAGGATCTGGAATGATTTTCATCTCTCAACTCAAAGACTTAACAACTATTTTTCTCAATCTTTATTATCATGTTCCCAAACGGCTTGTCATTAATGGGTCACCTACTGCTTGTGGACACATCACCGCTGAGGCCAACCATTGGCTGCAGCAGTGTGCATGACCCCATCCATATTGTGAAAGGAAGTAAACAAGCCACAAAGCCATAAGATTGATGAATAGAGCCATGGCACCATACCGGATCGGTACCACACACTAGGGGGCCTAATCTAAGTGGGGGCCAAATTCTGGAAACCCCCTAAATACAAAATTTTGGCTCAAGGGATACTAGAATTGTTAGAATATGTCTATTAAAGGGAGGAGGACCTTCTATGCGTCCCCTTCCAATTTTTGATTATCCTATAGTACCGAAATTATAGAACCATACATTGGCCAGATCCAAAAACTATGACATAAAGTTGCTTCCTGTGAAGCTGTCTTTCCATTTGTTTGGGCACTAAGGGGTTAGGGGTGCAGGAGCTCATGTCATCAAAATCAGTAGTGCCCCCTTGTGGGCAGGTATTGTGTCCTTGAGAGGGTCCGACCTGGCAAAGAGTAAAATCCCAATCTGTAGGGAGGCTGAGGGTCTGGGGCTTAACTCCATCTCTGAGATACAATAACCATGGGGTAAACGTATCCATCATGTTGCAGAATATGCTATAGACCCCCCCCCCCGTATGTCTGTGGACAGATGGGAATATTTGCCGGTGGCTATTGCTGTGTATTTGCAGTTCCATTTCTTTTGGCAGCTGGATTATTCAGACTCTGGAGCTTAAAGTCAAGCAAACAGAAACTGATAGATGTAGTGCTCATTATAAGCGCCCGCCGAGGTGCCATGTCCAGACAGAATGATATTTTAATAACCTTTCTTCGCAGGGAAAGCTGGATTGTCACGTACGAGGCGGCCGCACTCAGATGCCTCCTAGTCCATTGTCTGCGGCTCTAATGGTGCCAACAACAGGTGCAGTAAGGTTAATTGTAGGGTTAGTGAGCAGATTGCAGGGGACCGTCACCAAATGTAGCTTGGTAAACCATCAAGGCGTCTCGGGGAATGTCGTCTGCGGCCAGGACGATGGCTATACAGCTGAAAGTATACCAAACCTTGTCCTTCTACAACAGTCAAATCCCTATATAGATAGGTAACCCATTCTTTGGTTTACGGCCGTTGTAAGGGAAAGATGTTATCATTCCGTATAATAGTAGACTAGTAAAATTTGGATAACTGTGTGACAGGTGCATTGTTCTTTTGATAGGACTAGATAAAGATGGCCACGGAAAAGCATTGCATTGATTGGTGTAATATCTGATGCCCTAATGGAGTCTCCTACTAATGAGACCCCCGATGATCACAAGAACAAGGGTCCTTCGTCTCCCTGTTTTGATGAAGCATTGGTCGAGTTTGTCGCTCTATTCATCTCTATGGAACTACCTGAGATTGCAGAGTGCTGTCCCGTAGAGATGAATGGAGAAGCAACAGACAAGTGCAAGGGCCACTCTATATCTGTGGGGGAACAAAGGACCCTTAATCTGTGGGGGTCCCAGTGACTGGACCCCTATCTCTCGCACTTGTCCCCGACACTGTGCATAAGGAAATAGCACGAAAACTCGGCACAAATCCTTTCAATATCCTTTTTTCAGGTGTCTAGGAGCACGGTAAAGTCTTCCCAGTTACAGGTATACCTAAGCAATAACTGAATAGAGTTTTCTATAACTTCTGGGTAAAACTTCCACTTCCTGATGATTTTTGTGGATTTTCATTGTTTCAGCGATCAGGAAATCAAAGAGTCTCAAGTAACTTTTGGGCTCCCGACCGTTCCTCGCCCTGTCAGCGATTATTAAATGTCTTGGATGCAATTTCCAGTCTCTCGGTTGTCAGACGCTGCAATGCTGATTCAATAACCTGTTGCGCTTTATTTTGCTGTCTGGAAATGTAGACTTTATCTTTGCGAAATAAATTTGAAAGCTGCAGTCTGACGCGGATGGTAATGTGATTTTGGCCGTCTGTAGAGAAGTCTGCATGAAGTTTCTGTGTATTAATTCCTATGGGAAGGTAACAAATACATTCTGGGAGATTTGCATCTCGTTGATTATTATAATGTTTGCTGACACTTTCCTGGATTCTAGATGAATGGTTTGAAAGTAGAAAACATAAAAATCTTGATTAACAATGTTGTCCAGCATTGGAATAAAGCATGCACTATTCTCCAGATATAGCGCCACTCCTGGCCATGGGCTGCACAGGGTGACTATGCTTGACAAGTGGGTGGCGCTCTAACCCAAATGAAGTACCTTCTGCAACCCTGCCGCTTCACTGAGATACTGATTGACAAGCTGCAGCTGCATCCCCCCTGCTCCCCTCCTTCATGTACAGTGTTTGATGTAATATTTATTTATGTATTTTTTTTTTTGTAAATAAAATGTATGTGAATATTTAGAAGCATTCTGCATGCATAAGTGTTCTATATATTACAGTGTATGTATTATACTCCAGAGCAGCACTATTCTGCTGGTGCAGTCACTGTGTACATACATTACTTATCTTGTACTGATCCTGAGTTACATCCTGTATTATACTCCAGAGCTGCACTCACTATTCTGCTGGTGCAGTCACTGTGTACATACATTACTTATCCTGTACTGATCCTGAGTTACATCCTGTATTATACTCCAGAGCTGCACTCACTATTCTGCTGATGCAGTCACTGTGTACATGCATTACATTACTTATCCTGTACCGATCCCGAGTTACATCCTGTATTATACTCCAGAGCAGCACTATTCTGCTGGTGCAGTCACTGTGTACATACATTAGTTATCTTGTACTGATCCTGAGTTACATCCTGTATTATACTCCAGAGCTGCACTCACTATTCTGCTGGTGCAGTCACTGTGTACATGCATTACATTACTTATCCTGTACTGATCCTGAGTTACATTCTGTATTATACTCCAGAGCTGCACTCACTATTCTGCTGGTGCAGTCACTGTGTACATACATTACTTATCCTGTACTGATCCGGAGTTATATCCTGTATTATACTCCAGAGCTGCACTCACTATTCTGCTGGTGCAGTCACTGTGTACATGCATTACATTACTTATCCTGTAGTGATCCTGAGTTACATTCTGTATTATACTCCAGAGCTGCACTCACTATTCTGCTGGTGCAGTCACTGTGTACATACATTACTTATCCTGTACTGATCCGGAGTTATATCCTGTATTATACTCCAGAGCTGCACTCACTATTCTGCTGGTGCAGTCACTGTGTACATACATTACTTATCCTGTACTGATCCTGAGTTACATCCTGTATTATACTCCAGAGCTGCACTCACTATTCTGCTGGTGCAGTCACTGTGTACATGCATTACATTACTTATCCTGTACTGATCCTGAGTTACATTCTGTATTATACTCCAGAGCTGCACTCACTATTCTGCTGGTGCAGTCACTGTGTACATACATTACTTATCCTGTACTGATCCGGAGTTATATCCTGTATTATACTCCAGAGCTGCACTCACTATTCTGCTGGTGCAGTCACTGTGTACATACATTACTTATCCTGTACTGATCCTGAGTTACATCCTGTATTATACTCCAGAGCTGCACTCACTATTCTGCTGGAGGAGTTACTGTGGACATAAATTACTTATTTGCACCTTAATGATTAATTCTCTAATTCAGAAGCAAGAAGACTCACTCATAATCATCCTACAACAGCTCTAATACAGTTTTATGTGCAGTACATGGATCAGTAAAACATTTTTTTTCCCCACCACCTTAACAAATGATTCAAACCTCAGCTGCCCCCCCCCCCCCCCCCTCCACTCCACAATTTCCAACATCATACTTGGTGATAGCTTTGCACTATATGCTCATCCCCAAACACAAAACAAGTGCAGAGCTCAGTAATAACAGATAATGTGATTAATGCGCTCAGAGGTACCTCAGAAGATGCCTTAAGCAGTCAGGTAATATTGGATAAGATCAGAGATTTCTGTATCTAAACATAATCCTTTAACAATGCGAATCTAAAGATCAAGGGACGCTCAAGGCTTAAGTGACTTCATACTAAATAATGAAAAAAAATGGAAAGGAATGTTAAGTCGGCATAAATATCTAATCAGAAGGATCCTTCAGGGTTCTTCTTCTTCTCTGCTATGGAATTAGTTACACTGTGTAAACACTTAATATTATCAGAGAGGATGAAAACACAATCACTTCTCCGCAAGAAAGAATAATCCAAATGTAAGAAAACTCCATTGTATATAAATGGGATTCTGGTGTTTTCAGTAATAAAACCAATATATATAACCCAATGTTGCCCTCATGAGAAGGAGAGACCAATGGTTCTGAAATGATATTTCGCTGTACAAGAATACATGCTGACTCCTATGTACAAGAATATAACTACTATAATATTGCCTCCTATGTACAAGAATATAACTACTATAATACTGCTCCTATGTACAGGGATATAACTACTATAATACCGCCTCCTATGTACAAGAATATAACTGATATAATACTGCTCCTATGTACAAGAATATAACTACTATAATACTGCCTCCTATGTACAAGAATATAACTGATATAATACTGCTCCTATGTACAAGAACATAACTACTATAATACCGCTCCTATGTACAAGAATATAACTACTATAATACTGCTCCTATGTACAAGAATATAACTACTATAATACCGCTCCTATGTACAAGAATATAACTACTATAATACTGCTCCTATATACAAGAATATAACTACTATAATACTGCTCCTATGTACAAGAATATAACTACTATAATACTGCTCCTATGTACAAGAATATAACTACTATAATACTGTCTCCTATGTACAAGAATATAACTACTATAATACTGCTCCTATGTACAAGAATATAACTACTATAATACTGCTCCTATGTACAAGAATATGACTACTATAATACTGCTCCTATATACAAGAATATAACTACTATAATACTGCTCCTATGTACAGGAATATAACTACTATAATACTGCCTGCTATGTACAAGAATATAACTACTATAATACTGCTCCTATGTACAAGAATATAACTACTATAATACTGCTCCTATGTACAAGAATATAACTACTATAATACTGCCTCCTATGTACAAGAATATAACTACTATAATACTGCCTCCCATGTACAAGAATATAACTGCTATAATACTGCCTCCTATGTACAAGAATATAACTACTATAATACTGCCTCCTATGTACAAGAATATAACTGCTATAATACTGCCTCCTATGTACAAGAATATAACTGCTATAATACTGCTCCTATGTACAAGAATATAACTGCTATAATACTGCTCCTATGTACAAGAATATAACTGCTATAATACTGCCTCCTATGTACAAGAATATAACTACTATAATACTGCCTCCTATATACAAGAATATAACTACTATAATACTGCCTCCTATGTGCAAGAATATAACTACTATAATACTGCCTCCTATGTACAAGAATATAACTACTATAATACTGCCTCCTATGTACAAGAATATAACTACTATAATTATATATGTGATATACTACAATAGAACTGCTTTACTATACTTAAAATTCTAGTTAAATCTTTCTTGATATTTTAGTTACTTTTTTAGAATTTTCCTTTTTTGACCATTGGGAATGTTGAATTATTTTCTAGATTGATTAGGATTATGCCCCCCCCCCCCCTCCCCAGTTTAGGGGTCTGACAAGGTTCTTCACACATGATTACAACATGAAGAGAAATAAAAATCAATGAATCTCTAATAATGTAAATAACGCCCACGTAGTTTCTGAATATTGCTGTAGATTTCCTCACTTCTAGTAAAGGATTCAGAACAGATTTCAATTTAATGCTCATGTGTAGCTTTATCGCCGCCCTAAGAGATTGTCCATCACAGTGACTGTAATGGCTTTGTCATTTTCTTTACATTGTCTCCACGTGTTCTGTGAATCATTGATGTAACTTTGTATACTAATAGCTTAGAATAGATTTTTGCTCTAGTGTAATACAGGTCACTGCAGGTCGTACATCGAGAGAGTCGCTCATCTTTCTTCACAGGACATTTCATAATCAGGGTTCAGAGATCTGGGTACACAGCGGGCAGGAGAGCACAATAAACCATTTACTGCATGCTTTTCTTATATTTGGTGTGAACTGTGCTGTTATAAGGCATGAACGTTCCCTGTTGCGAATGTCACTTCTGCTCCTCAAGGGTGAAATGTGACTGTGAAAATACGCCGGCATGAAATGAAGGTGTGAAGCCCTGAGCCCATTGGGAGCTGCCCGTGTTATCCATTAGGAGCTTGTTTCCTCTTTACATTGTGCAGTTTGTTACATTGTATTGTTCTGTTTGATACTTTATTATTCTGTAGTTTATCATGTGTTGCACTTGATTTCTAAGTGCTAAAGGTCCCTTTACACAGGATGACAGAGCCAGATTGTTAAGAAGGAAATGTTTCTTCCCGGCAATAGCCTGCTCATCAGCGGAGTATAGTGCTGCATTTATCGGCAGCGATCTCCTCCACAGTGTGGAGAGGAGTGATCGTTAATGCCAATCGCTCGTCCCCATACTGAATCATCGTTTGCAGGCAGGAAATTGTACTTACACAGCAAGATCTGCTGCTTGCAAAAGAATGATTTTTTGGGATTCTTGGCCCTCAGCTACAATCCTTCAAAATGTAGTAAATAGTCCATATTTTTTAATTTAGATTGAAGCCAAATTTTTAGGTTTCTAGATTGTTTTGTTAATTTTATCATATCAGAGATAAAAGGGGTGAATTCCAGAAACTTTCCTAGTTCTCTGAAAGTACTTTTTTTGTGATTCGAGATGCATTTGAGAAAAAATGGTTCTGTACATACAGTCGTGGCCAAAAGTTTTGAGAATGACACAAATATTAGTTTTCTCAAAAGTTTGCTGCTAAACTGCTTTTCGATCTTTGTTTCCGTTGTTTCTGTGATGTAGTGAAATATAATTACACGCACTTCATACGTTCCAAAGGCTTTTATCGACAATTACATGACATTTATGCAAAGAGTCAGTATTTGCAGTGTTGGCCCTTCTTTTTCAGGACCTCTGCAATCCGACTGCGCATGCTCTCAATCAACTTCTGGGCCAATTCCTGACTGATCGCAACCCATTCTTTCATAATCACTTCTTGGAGTTTGTCAGAATTAGTGGGTTTTTGTTTGTCCACCCGCCTCTTGAGGATTGACCACAAGTTCTTCTCAATGGGATTAAGATCTGGGGAGTTTCCAGGCCATGGACCCAAAATGTAGACGTTTTGAGAAGACACATATTAGTTTTCACAAAGTTTGCTGCTAAACTGCTTTTCGATCTTTGTCTCAGTTGTTTCTGTGATGTAGTGAAATATAATTACACGCACTTCATACGTTTCAAAGGCTTTTATCGACAATTACATGACATTTATACAAAGAGTCAGTATTTGCAGTGTTGGCCCTTCTTTTTTAGGACCTCTGCAATCCGACTGGGCATGCTCTCAATCAACTTCTGGGCCAATTCCTGACTGATAGCAACCCATTCTTTCATAATCGCTTCTTGGAGTTTGTCAGAATTAGTGGGTTTTTGTTTGTCCATCCGCCTCTTGAGGATTGACCACAAGTTCTCAATGGGATTAAGATCTGGGGAGTTTCCAGGCCATGGACCCAAAATGTAGACGTTTTGGCCGCCGAGCCACTTAGTTATCACTTTTGCCTTATGGCACGGTGCTCCATCGTGCTGGAAAATGCATTGTTCTTCCCCAAACTGTTGTTGGATTGTTGGAAGAAGTTGCTGTTGGAGGGTGCTTTGGAACCATTCTTTATTCATGGCTGTGTTTTTTAGCAAAATTGTGAGTGAGCCCACTCCCTTGGATGAGAAGCAACCCCACACATGAATGGTCTCAGGAGGCTTTACTGTTGGCAAGACACAGGACTGATGGTAGCGCTCACCTTTTCTTCTCCGGACAAGCCTTTTTCCTGATGCCCCAAACAATCGGAAAGAGGCTTTATCGGAGAATAGGACTTTGCCCCAGTCCTCAGCAGTCCATTCACCATATTTTCTGCAGAAGATCAATCTGTCCCTGATGGGTTTTTTGGGGAGAAGTGGCTTCTTTGCTGCCCTTCTTGACACCAGGCCATCTTCCAAAAGTCTTCGCCTCACTGTGCGTGCAGATGCGCTCACACCTGCCTGCTGCCATTCCTGAGCAAGCTCTGCACTGGTGGCACTGCGATCCCACAGCTGAATCCTCTTTCGGAGACGAACCTGGCGCTTGCTGGACTTTCTTGGACGCCCTGAAGCCTTCTTAACAAGAATTGAACCTCTTTCCTTGAAGTTCTTGATGATCCTATAAATTGTTGTTTGAGGTGTAATCTTAGTAGCCACAATATCCTTGCCTGTGAAGCCATTTTTATGCAACGCAATGATGGCTGCACGCGTTTCTTTGCAGGTCACCATGGTTAACAATGAAAGAACAATGATTTCAAGCATCACCCTCCTTTTAACAGGTCAAGTCTGCCATTTTAACCCAATCAGCCTGACATAATGGTCTCCAGCCTTGTGCTCGTCAACATTCTCACCTGAGTTAGCAAGACGATTACTGAAATGATCTCAGCAGGTCCTTTAATGACAGCAATGAAATGCAGTGGAAATGTTTTTTGGGATTAAGTTAATTTTCATGGTAAAGATGGACTATGCAATTCATCTGATCCCTCTTCATAACATTCTGGAGTATATGCAAATTGCTATTATAAAAACTTAAGCAGCAACTTTTCCAATTTCCAATATTTATGTAATTCTCAATACTTTTGTCCACGACTGTAGATAGATATAGGGTACATACTGTAGATATGATATAATTATACAGTATATGATAATTATCGGATAAAATTCTGTTGTACTCTGTTTCATGATTGTAAATCTTACATAATCTTCATCCTTTAGAGGCTTCTAAAATAGTAGAAGAATGTCTAATGACATGTGAATGCAGTATAAAAGCAGAATTATCTGCAGTGCTATAGAAGGTGATGTGATTTGACTGCGACTTTCCGTGTGGAGGTTTTTTATGAATCTCAGATTCCCGACCAGAAGTTTCCTTGCAGTGACACATCATGTCTGCTTCTTTCTGCCTTGTCATATTGCATTAGAGCCTCTCCACCTGCAGTGCAGAGAGGGAAATACATAGATTGACAATGACACAAAAGTGCAAGGGAGTAATCAGAGGGAAAGTAGTCCGTTCTCTTCAGATCTTATTTACTGGCCGTGGACCTAAGTGACGGATCGCTTCTCTCATAACCTTTACCAGCTGTGGCTGCAGCTTGGAGGGTGGGACCTCACAGCGACAGGACGCAATGTTCTCTCTGCAAAATCATTAGTTCCAATTAAATGTTTGCATAAAAAATACTGCACATAAACAGCAACTTTGTATCAACCCTTCATCAACCCGGCCTAAAAGTGATTAATATCCCACTAATGAGGCTGTAAATACAATGCATCCAGGGCGGGTAATGAGGAAGAAGAGAAAAGTTTCTCTTTAGCATGATGGCTAACTTCCAACACTCCAGCTATGGTGAAACTACGACTCCCAGCATGCTCCATTCATTTCTATGGAGTTCTGAGAACAGCTATGCAAGTGTGCATTTTGGGAGTTGTAGTTTTACTGGAGGTTAGCCATCACAGGAATATATATCATGAAAGTCCCAATACATCATATGAAGAAGAGAGACCCCCGAAGCTCCCAATATGTACCCCCAACCTCTTACTAGAGGGCGCAATTAGCCATTTCCTATTTGCCCTCAGTGAGCCCTCTTGGGCTCTCAAAAGCGTTTTCTGCTCCTGATAAACAAAAGGGAAGAGGGTTGACATCATATAAGCCAATTCAATAATTTGGACACTGAAGGGGTTCAGGAGGTGGCCTTTCAACAGCTAGTTAATTTAATGGGCCCCATTGCTATAAAGTGTTACCTGTTGGGTTTGGATCAATTACTGAACATAAGGTATAGAAAATGGAAGAAATTATGTGAAATCTGATCAGTAAATATCTATTGGTTGCAGCTTCTGATCTTCAATATCTGCTTTGTGATTGAGTGTCCTCTGCAGAGTAGGAACAGCTTATACACAGATGTAGCAGAGCTGAGATTGCCGTCAAATACTTTATTTTACACAAAAATGAATTTGAGTTGGACTTTACATACAACACCTGGAGATGTCACCATAAGTTGTACTAAATGACAAGCAGCATTGTATCACCTGAGTGGGTAAAGATAGTAAGGATAGGGCTGTTCTGGAGATAGATAGATAGATAGATATGATAGAGATAGATAAATAGATAGACCTGAGAGAGAGAGAGATGTATATGATAGATAGATCGAAGAATAGATAATGGATTTATATTACTGAACCCAAAGTCTATGGGTCTCTTGTTTTCTTGCCTCAAAACCGCCCAACTAAGTTTGCTAAGATTGGGTTAATGTCGGGGTTTTGGTGCTGTAACACTAAGGAATTATATGGAGGTGACGGAACGTTTAGCATCTGGGGAGAATAACCTTATTTACTGTTCTACATTCAAATATTCAGATAATGACACTTCTGTGACCTCTCCTGGTTGCAGCTGCCAAGGTAGAAAATTCTACTCCAAAAATCTACTGTTTTGTTCACCCACAGTAACGGTCCTCCATAGATCCCAAGTGTGATGGAGCTGATACTGATCCATGAGGTGACCTTGAATGAATCGCTGGCAGTCGAAAGAGCGCACTTCTTTTACACCGTCGTCAGCTGATTCCACATAGATGTCTACAGAACCTGTTCTATTAAACGGAATGACGTTGATCATCCCGTAGTCCTGGCGACTAACAAATTACGTGGCCTCCTCAAAGGGCCTGAGCAAACGGCAGGTGTCACGCATGAGCTCCCACTGGCTAACAACGGAGTACACAGGGGAGTACTCCTGTCCGTCTGTATCATCAAAAAATTGTTTATGGCCTATCTCTGTTCGTACAGTCGGTCCAACATATGAAGGGTGGAATTCCAATGGGTGGAAATGTCGCATATCAGCCTATGTTGGGGGATGCCGTTCTGCCGCTGAAGCTCAAGGAGGGTGTGCTTGGCGGTGTACAAGTAGCTGAAGTGCATGCAAAGGATGTCTTGCAGATGGGTAGAAGACTTCAGTTAACGCTTGACAACCAGATTGAACACGTGCACCATGCAGGGAGCATGGCTCAGCCCTCCTTGACGCAGCGCCGACACCATGTTCTTCACGTTGTCGGTCACCATTAGAGTTGAGCGAACACCTGGATGTTCGGGTTCGAGAAGTTCGGCCGAACATCCCGGAAATGTTCGGGTTCGGGATCCGAACCCGATCCGAACTTCGTCCCGAACCCGAACCCCATTGAAGTCAATGGGGACCCGAACTTTTCGGCACTAAAAAGGCTGTAAAACAGCCCAGGAAAGAGCTAGAGGGCTGCAAAAGGCAGCAACATGTAGGTAAATCCCCTGCAAACAAATGTGGATAGGGAAATGAATTAAAATAAAAATTAAATAAATAAAAATTAACCAAAATCAATTGGAGAGAGGTTCCATAGCAGAGAATCTGGCTTCCCGTCACCCACCACTGGAACAGTCCATTCTCAGATATTTAGGCCCCGGCACCCAGGCAGAGGAGAGAGGTCCCGTAACAGAGAATCTGTCTTCATGTCAGCAGAGAATTAGTCTGCATGTCATAGCAGAGAATGAGGCTTCACGTCAGCCACCACTGCAACAGTCCATTGGCATATATTTAGGCCCAGCACCCAGGCAGAGGAGGGAGGTCCCGTAACAGAGAATCTGTCTTCATGTCAGCAGAGAATTAGTCTGCATGTCATAGCAGAGAATGAGGCTTCACGTCAGCCACCACTGCAACAGTCCATTGGCATATATTTAGGCCCAGCACACACACAGGCAGAGGAGAGAGGTCCCGTAACAGAGAATCTGGCTTCATGTCAGCAGAGAATCAGTCTGCATGTCATAGCAGAGAATGAGGCTTCACGTCAGCCACCACTGCAACAGTCCATTGGCATATATTTAGGCCCAGCACACACACAGGCAGAGGAGAGAGGTCCCGTAACAGAGGATCTGGCTTCATGTCAGCAGAGAATCAGTCTGCATGTCATAGCAGAGAATCAGGCTTCACGTCAGCCACCACTGCAACAGTCCATTGTCATAAATTTAGGCCCAGCACCCAGGCAGAGGAGAGAGGTCCCGTAACAGACAATCTGGCTTCATGTCAGCAGAGAATTAGTCTGCATGTCATAGCAGAGAATGAGGCTTCACGTCAGCCACCACTGCAACAGTCCATTGGCATATATTTAGGCCTAGCACACAGGCAGAGGAGAGAGGTCCCGTAACAGACAATCTGGCTTCATGTCAGCAGAGAATCAGTCTGCATGTCATAGCAGAGAATGAGGCTTCACGTCACCCACCACTGCAACAGTCCATTGGCATATATTTAGGCCTAGCACACAGGCAGAGCAGAGAGGTCCCGTAACAGACAATCTGGCTTCATGACAGCAGAGAATCAGTCTGCATGTCATAGCAGAGAATGAGGCTTCACGTCACCCACCACTGCAGCAGTCCATTGGCATATATTTAGGCCTAGCACACAGGCAGAGCAGAGAGGTCCCGTAACAGACGATCTGGCTTCATGTCAGCAGAGAATCAGTCTGCATGTCATAGCAGAGAATGAGGCTTCACGTCAGCCACCACTGCAACAGTCCATTGGCATATATTTAGGCCTAGCACACAGGCAGAGGAGAGAGGTCCCGTAACAGACAATCTGGCTTCATGTCAGCAGAGAATCAGTCTGCATGTCATAGCAGAGAATGAGGCTTCACGTCAGCCACCACTGCAACAGTCCATTGGCATATATTTAGGCCCAGCACCCAGGCAGAGGAGGGAGGTCCCGTAACAGACAATCTGGCTTCATGTCAGCAGAGAATCAGTCTGCATGTCATAGCAGAGAATGAGGCTTCACGTCACCCACCACTGCAACAGTCCATTGGCATATATTTAGGCCCAGCACCCAGGCAGAGGAGGGAGGTCCCGTAACAGAGAATCTGTCTTCATGTCAGCAGAGAATTAGTCTGCATGTCATAGCAGAGAATGAGGCTTCACGTCAGCCACCACTGCAACAGTCCATTGGCATATATTTAGGCCCAGCACACACACAGGCAGAGGAGAGAGGTCCCGTAACAGAGAATCTGTCTTCATGTCAGCAGAGAATTAGTCTGCATGTCATAGCAGAGAATGAGGCTTCACGTCAGCCACCACTGCAACAGTCCATTGGCATATATTTAGGCCCAGCACACACACAGGCAGAGGAGAGAGGTCCCGTAACAGACAATCTGGCTTCATGTCAGCAGAGAATTAGTCTGCATGTCATAGCAGAGAATGAGGCTTCACGTCAGCCACCACTGCAACAGTCCATTGGCATATATTTAGGCCCAGCACACACACAGGCAGAGGAGAGAGGTCCCGTAACAGAGAATCTGTCTTCATGTCAGCAGAGAATTAGTCTGCATGTCATAGCAGAGAATCAGGCTTCACGTCACCCACCACTGCAACAGTCCATTGGCATATATTTAGGCCCAGCACCCAGGCAGAGGAGGGAGGTCTCGTAACAGAGAATCTGGCTTCATGACAGCAGAGAATCAGTCTGCATGTCATAGCAGAGAATCAGGCTTCACGTCAGCCACCACTGCAACAGTCCATTGGCATATATTTAGGCCTAGCACACAGGCAGAGCAGAGAGGTCCCGTAACAGACAATCTGGCTTCATGACAGCAGAGAATCAGTCTGCATGTCATAGCAGAGAATGAGGCTTCACGTCACCCACCACTGCAACAGTCCATTGGCATATATTTAGGCCCAGCACCCAGGCAGAGGAGGGAGGTCCCGTAACAGAGAATCTGTCTTCATGTCAGCAGAGAATTAGTCTGCATGTCATAGCAGAGAATGAGGCTTCACGTCACCCACCACTGCAACAGTCCATTGGCATATATTTAGGCCCAGCACCCAGGCAGAGGAGGGAGGTCCCGTAACAGAGAATCTGTCTTCATGTCAGCAGAGAATTAGTCTGCATGTCATAGCAGAGAATGAGGCTTCACGTCAGCCACCACTGCAACAGTCCATTGGCATATATTTAGGCCCAGCACACACACAGGCAGAGGAGAGAGGTCCCGTAACAGACAATCTGGCTTCATGTCAGCAGAGAATTAGTCTGCATGTCATAGCAGAGAATGAGGCTTCACGTCAGCCACCACTGCAACAGTCCATTGGCATATATTTAGGCCCAGCACACACACAGGCAGAGGAGAGAGGTCCCGTAACAGAGAATCTGTCTTCATGTCAGCAGAGAATTAGTCTGCATGTCATAGCAGAGAATCAGGCTTCACGTCACCCACCACTGCAACAGTCCATTGGCATATATTTAGGCCCAGCACCCAGGCAGAGGAGGGAGGTCCCGTAACAGAGAATCTGTCTTCATGTCAGCAGAGAATTAGTCTGCATGTCATAGCAGAGAATGAGGCTTCACGTCAGCCACCACTGCAACAGTCCATTGGCATATATTTAGGCCTAGCACACAGGCAGAGGAGAGGTTCATTCAACTTTGGGTAGCATCGCAATATAATGGTAAAATGAAAATAAAAATAGGATTGAATGAGGAAGTGCCCTGGAGTCCAATAATATATGGTTATGGGGAGGTAGTTAATGTCTAATCTGGACAAGGGACGGACAGGTCCTGTGGGATCCATGCCTGGTTCATTTTTATGAACGTCAGCTTGTCCACATTGGCTGTAGACAGGCGGCTGCGTTTGTCTGTAATGACGCCCCCTGCCGTGCTGAATACACGTTCAGACAAAACGCTGGCTGCCGGGCAGGCCAGCACCTCCAAGGCATAAAAGGCTAGCTCTGGCCACGTGGACAATTTAGAGACCCAGAAGTTGAATGGGGCCGAACCATCAGTCAGTACGTGGAGGGGTGTGCACACGTACTGTTCCACCATGTTAGTGAAATGTTGCCTCCTGCTAACACGTTGCGTATCAGGTGGTGGTGCAGTTAGCTGTGGCGTGTTGACAAAAGTTTTCCACATCTCTGCCATGCTAACCCTGCCCTCAGAGGAGCTGGCCGTGACACAGCTGCCTTGGCGACCTCTTGCTCCTCCTCTGCCTTGGCCTTGGGCTTCCACTTGTTCCCCTGTGACATTTGGGAATGCTCTCAGTAGCGCGTCTACCAACGTGCGCTTGTACTCGCGCATCTTCCTATCACGCTCCAGTGCAGGAAGTAAGGTGGGCACATTGTCTTTGTAGCGTGGATCCAGCAGGGTGGCAACCCAGTAGTCCGCACAGGTTAAAATGTGGGCAACTCTGCTGTCGTTGCGCAGGCACTGCAGCATGTAGTCGCTCATGTGTGCCAGGCTGCCCAGGGGTAAGGACAAGCTGTCCTCTGTGGGAGGCGTATCGTCATCGTCCTGCCTTTCCCCCCAGCCACGCACCAGTGATGGACCCGAGCTGCGTTGGGTGCCACCCCGCTGTGACCATGCTTCATCCTCATCCTCCTCCACCTCCTCCTCATCCTCGTCCTCCTCGTCCTCCAGTAGTGGGCCCTGGCTGGCCACATTTGTACCTGGCCTCTGCTGTTGCCAAAAACCTCCCTCTGAGTCACTTCGAAGAGACTGGCCTGAAAGTGCTAAAAATGACCCCTCTTCCTCCTCCTCCTCCTCCTCCTGGGCCACCTCCTCTTCCATCATCGCCCTAAGTGTTTTCTCAAGGAGACATAGAAGTGGTATTGTAACGCTGATAACGGTGTCATCGCCACTGGCCATGTTGGTGGAGTACTCGAAACAGCGCAACAGGGCACACAGGTCTCGCATGGAGGCCCAGTCATTGGTGGTGAAGTGGTGCTGTTCTGTAGTGCGACTGACCCGTGCGTGCTGCAGCTGAAACTCCACTATGGCCTGCTGCTGCTCGCACAGTCTGTCCAGCATGTGCAAGGTGGAGTTCCACCTGGTGGGCACGTCGCATATGAGGCGGTGAGCGGGAAGGCCGAAGTTACGCTGTAGCGCAGACAGGTGAGCAGCAGCAGGATGTGAACGCCGGAAGCGCGAACAGACGGCCCGCACTTTATGCAGCAGCTCTGACATGTCGGGGTAGTTGTGAATGAACTTCTGCACCACCAAATTCAGCACATGCGCCAAGCAAGGGATGTGCGTCAAATTGGCTAGTCCCAGAGCTGCAACGAGATTTCGCCCATTATCACACACCACCAGGCCGGGCTTGAGGCTCACCGGCAGCAACCACTCGTCGGTCTGTTGTTCTATACCCCGCCACAACTCCTGTGCGGTGTGGGGCCTGTCCCCCAAACATATGAGTTTCAGAATGGCCTGCTGACGTTTACCCCGGGCTGTGCTGAAGTTGGTGGTGAAGGTGTGTGGCTGACTGGATGAGCAGGTGGAAGAAGAGGAGGAGGAAGCCGAGAAGGAGGAGGTGGCAACAGGAGGCAAAGAATGTTGCCCTGCGATCCTTGGCGGCGGAAGGACGTGCGCCAAACAGCTCTCCGCCTGGGGCCCAGCTGCCACTACATTTACCCAGTGTGCAGTTAGGGAGATATAGCGTCCCTGGCCGTGCTTACTGGTCCACGTATCTGTGGTTAGGTGGACCTTGCCACAGATGGCGTTGCGCAGTGCACACTTGATTTTATCGGATACTTGGTTGTGCAGGGAAGGCACGGCTCTCTTGGAGAAGTAGTGGCGGCTGGGAACAACATACTGTGGGACAGCAAGCGACATGAGCTGTTTGAAGCTGTCTGTGTCCACCAGCCTAAATGACAGCATTTCATAGGCCAGTAGTTTAGAAATGCTGGCATTCAGGGCCAGGGATCGAGGGTGGCTAGGTGGGAATTTACGCTTTCTATCAAATGTTTGTGAGATGGAGAGCTGAACGCTGGCGTGTGACATGGTTGAGACGCTTGGTGACGGAGGTGGTGGTGGTGGTGTTGGTGGTACATCCCCTGTTTGCTGGGCGGCAGGTGCCAACGTTCCTCCAGAGGCGGAGGAAGAGGCCGAGGCGGCAGCAGCAGAATAGGCCGAGGCGGCAGCAGCAGAAGAGGTAGCAGGGGGAGCCTGAGTGACTTCCTTGGTTTTAAGGTGTTTACTCCACTGCAGTTCATGCTTTGCATGCAGGTGCCTGGTCATGCAGGTTGTGCTCAGGTTCAGAACGTTAATGCCTCGCTTCAGGCTCTGATGGCACAGCGTGCAAACCACTCGGGTCTTGTCGTCAGCACATTGTTTGAAGAAGTGCCATGCCAGGGAACTCCTTGAAGCTGCCTTTGGGGTGCTCGGTCCCAGATGGCGGCGGTCAGTAGCAGGCGGAGTCTCTTGGCGGCGGGTGTTCTGCTTTTGCCCACTGCTCCCTCTTTTGCTACGCTGTTGGCTCGGTCTCACCACTGCCTCTTCCTCCGAACTGTGAAAGTCAGTGGCACGACCTTCATTCCATGTGGGGTCTAGGACCTCATCGTCCCCTGCATCGTCTTCCACCCAGTCTTGATCCCTGACCTCCTGTTCAGTCTGCACACTGCAGAAAGACGCAGCAGTTGGCACCTGTGTTTCGTCATCATCAGAGACATGCTGAGGTGGTATTCCCATGTCCTCATCATCAGGAAACATAAGTGGTTGTGCGTCAGTGCATTCTATGTCTTTCACCGCTGGGGAAGGGCTAGGTGGATGCCCTTGGGAAACCCTGCCAGCGGAGTCTTCAAACAGCATAAGAGACTGCTGCATAACTTGAGGCTGAGACAGTTTCCCTGGTATGCATGGGGGTGATGTGACAGACTGATGGGGTTGGTTTTCAGGCGCCATCTGTGCGCTTTCTGCAGAAGACTGGGTGGGAGATAATGTGAACGTGCTGGATCCACTGTCGGCCACCCAATTGACTAATGCCTGTACCTGCTCAGGCCTTACCATCCTTAGAACGGCATTGGGCCCCACCATATATCGCTGTAAATTCTGGCGGCTACTGGGACCTGAGGTAGTTGGTACACTAGGACGTGTGGATGTGGCAGAACGGCCACGTCCTCTCCCAGCACCAGAGGGTCCACTAACACCACCACGACCATGTCCACGTCCGCGTCCCTTACTAGATGTTTTTCTCATTGTTATGGTTCACCACAACAACAAATATATTATTTGGCCCAATGTATTGTATTCAAATTCAGCGGGATATAAATTTGAGGCCTAGTATTTAGGCGCTGGGTGACCGGTATGGATTTAGTGACAGAATTAGACTTGGAAATGCACAGAAGCGTGTGTGTGAAGTTATTCTGAATGACCCTATGTGCACCTTCAATATGATCTACCCTTTTAGGGATAGATTTCAAATAGCTCTGATATAGCAGAAACGACTAAATTATGAAATTGCTAAATTGGGAATTGTATTTCAACCCAGAACAAAAAATGTGCTTTGACGGACACTAAATAACTTTCCCAGCCACAACAGGACAGCGGTAACGAGAGATTTAGCGGGATATAAATTTGAGGCCTAGTATTTAGGCGCTGGGTGACAGGTATGGGTTTAGTGACAGAATTAGATTTGGAAATGCACAGTAGCGGGTGTGTGAAGTTATTCTGAATGACCCTATGTGCACCTTGAATATTATATACCCTTTTAGGGATAGATTTCAAATAGCTCTGATATAGCAGAAACCACTAAATTATGAAATTGCTAAATTGGGAATTGTATTTCAACCCAGAACAAGAAATGTGCTTGAACGGACACTAAATAACTCGCCCAGCTACAGCACTAGGGACAGATTTAGCGGGATATAAATTTGAGGCCTAGTATTTAGGCGCTGGGTGACAGGTATGGGTTTAGTGCCAGAATTAGACTTGGAAATACACAGTAGCGGGTGTGTGTGAAGTTATTCTGAATGACCCAATGTGCACCTTGAATATTATATACCCTTTTAGGGATAGATTTCAAATAGCTCTGATATAGCAGAAACCACTAAATTATGAAATTGCTAAATTGGGAATTGTATTTCAACCCAGAACAAGAAATGTGCTTGAACGGACACTAAATAACTCGCCCAGCTACAGCACTAAGGACAGATTTAGCGGGATATAAATTTGAGGCCTAGTATTTAGGCGCTGGGTGACAGGTATGGGTTTAGTGCCAGAATTAGACTTGGAAATACACAGTAGCGGGTGTGTGTGAAGTTATTCTGAATGACCCAATGTGCACCTTGAATATTATATACCCTTTTAGGGATAGATTTCAAATAGCTCTGATATAGCAGAAACCACTAAATTATGAAATTGCTAAATTGGGAATTGTATTTCAACCCAGAACAAGAAATGTGCTTGAACGGACACTAAATAACTCGCCCAGCTACAGCACTAAGGACAGATTTAGCGGGATATAAATTTGAGGCCTAGTATTTAGGCGCTGGGTGACAGGTATGGGTTTAGTGCCAGAATTAGACTTGGAAATACACAGTAGCGGGTGTGTGTGAAGTTATTCTGAATGACCCAATGTGCACCTTGAATATTATATACCCTTTTAGGGATAGATTTCAAATAGCTCTGATATAGCAGAAACCACTAAATTATGAAATTGCTAAATTGGGAATTGTATTTCAACCCAGAACAAGAAATGTGCTTGAACGGACACTAAATAACTCGCCCAGCTACAGCACTAGGGACAGATTTAGCGGGATATAAATTTGAGGCCTAGTATTTAGGCGCTGGGTGACAGGTATGGGTTTAGTGCCAGAATTAGACTTGGAAATACACAGTAGCGGGTGTGTGTGAAGTTATTCTGAATGACCCAATGTGCACCTTGAATATTATATACCCTTTTAGGGATAGATTTCAAATAGCTCTGATATAGCAGAAACCACTAAATTATGAAATTGCTAAATTGGGAATTGTATTTCAACCCAGAACAAGAAATGTGCTTGAACGGACACTAAATAACTCGCCCAGCTACAGCACTAAGGACAGATTTAGCGGGATATAAATTTGAGGCCTAGTATTTAGGCGCTGGGTGACAGGTATGGGTTTAGTGCCAGAATTAGACTTGGAAATACACAGTAGCGGGTGTGTGTGAAGTTATTCTGAATGACCCAATGTGCACCTTGAATATTATATACCCTTTTAGGGATAGATTTCAAATAGCTCTGATATAGCAGAAACCACTAAATTATGAAATTGCTAAATTGGGAATTGTATTTCAACCCAGAACAAGAAATGTGCTTGAACGGACACTAAATAACTCGCCCAGCTACAGCACTAAGGACAGATTTAGCGGGATATAAATTTGAGGCCTAGTATTTAGGCGCTGGGTGACAGGTATGGGTTTAGTGCCAGAATTAGACTTGGAAATACACAGTAGCGGGTGTGTGTGAAGTTATTCTGAATGACCCAATGTGCACCTTGAATATTATATACCCTTTTAGGGATAGATTTCAAATAGCTCTGATATAGCAGAAACCACTAAATTATGAAATTGCTAAATTGGGAATTGTATTTCAACCCAGAACAAGAAATGTGCTTGAACGGACACTAAATAACTCGCCCAGCTACAGCACTAAGGACAGATTTAGCGGGATATAAATTTGAGGCCTAGTATTTAGGCGCTGGGTGACAGGTATGGGTTTAGTGCCAGAATTAGACTTGGAAATACACAGTAGCGGGTGTGTGTGAAGTTATTCTGAATGACCCAATGTGCACCTTGAATATTATATACCCTTTTAGGGATAGATTTCAAATAGCTCTGATATAGCAGAAACCACTAAATTATGAAATTGCTAAATTGGGAATTGTATTTCAACCCAGAACAAGAAATGTGCTTGAACGGACACT
The DNA here is from genome assembly GCF_014858855.1 of Bufo gargarizans. Lineage (NCBI taxonomy): Eukaryota > Metazoa > Chordata > Amphibia > Anura > Bufonidae > Bufo > Bufo gargarizans. The sequence goes on from NC_058086.1 coordinate 48,162,004, forward strand.
AAATAACTCGCCCAGCTACAGCACTAGGGACAGATTTAGCGGGATATAAATTTGAGGCCTAGTATTTAGGCGCTGGGTGACAGGTATGGGTTTAGTGCCAGAATTAGACTTGGAAATACACAGTAGCGGGTGTGTGTGAAGTTATTCTGAATGACCCAATGTGCACCTTGAATATTATATACCCTTTTAGGGATAGATTTCAAATAGCTCTGATATAGCAGAAACCACTAAATTATGAAATTGCTAAATTGGGAATTGTATTTCAACCCAGAACAAGAAATGTGCTTGAACGGACACTAAATAACTCGCCCAGCTACAGCACTAAGGACAGATTTAGCGGGATATAAATTTGAGGCCTAGTATTTAGGCGCTGGGTGACAGGTATGGGTTTAGTGCCAGAATTAGACTTGGAAATACACAGTAGCGGGTGTGTGTGAAGTTATTCTGAATGACCCAATGTGCACCTTGAATATTATATACCCTTTTAGGGATAGATTTCAAATAGCTCTGATATAGCAGAAACCACTAAATTATGAAATTGCTAAATTGGGAATTGTATTTCAACCCAGAACAAGAAATGTGCTTGAACGGACACTAAATAACTCGCCCAGCTACAGCACTAAGGACAGATTTAGCGGGATATAAATTTGAGGCCTAGTATTTAGGCGCTGGGTGACAGGTATGGGTTTAGTGCCAGAATTAGACTTGGAAATACACAGTAGCGGGTGTGTGTGAAGTTATTCTGAATGACCCAATGTGCACCTTGAATATTATATACCCTTTTAGGGATAGATTTCAAATAGCTCTGATATAGCAGAAACCACTAAATTATGAAATTGCTAAATTGGGAATTGTATTTCAACCCAGAACAAGAAATGTGCTTGAACGGACACTAAATAACTCGCCCAGCTACAGCACTAAGGACAGATTTAGCGGGATATAAATTTGAGGCCTAGTATTTAGGCGCTGGGTGACAGGTATGGGTTTAGTGCCAGAATTAGACTTGGAAATACACAGTAGCGGGTGTGTGTGAAGTTATTCTGAATGACCCAATGTGCACCTTGAATATTATATACCCTTTTAGGGATAGATTTCAAATAGCTCTGATATAGCAGAAACCACTAAATTATGAAATTGCTAAATTGGGAATTGTATTTCAACCCAGAACAAGAAATGTGCTTGAACGGACACTAAATAACTCGCCCAGCTACAGCACTAGGGACAGATTTAGCTGGATATAAATTTGAGGCCTAGTATTTAGGCGCTGGGTGACAGGTATGGGTTTAGTGCCAGAATTAGACTTGGAAATACACAGTAGCGGGTGTGTGTGAAGTTATTCTGAATGACCCAATGTGCACCTTGAATATTATATACCCTTTTAGGGATAGATTTCAAATAGCTCTGATATAGCAGAAACCACTAAATTATGAAATTGCTAAATTGGGAATTGTATTTCAACCCAGAACAAGAAATGTGCTTGAACGGACACTAAATAACTCGCCCAGCTACAGCACTAAGGACAGATTTAGCGGGATATAAATTTGAGGCCTAGTATTTAGGCGCTGGGTGACCGGTATGGATTTAGTGACAGAATTAGACTGGGATATGGCCAAAAAATAAACAGACTATTGCTGGTTAAATGCACTTGGTGTGACAGCTTCACCCTGATGTAGGCTTTAGCCAAAAAACAACCACACCATTGAGGGTTAAATGCACTTGGTGACAGGCGCAGCTTGCCCCTGATTTAGTATATGGCCAAAAAATGAACAGACTATTGCTGGTTAAATGCACTTGGTGTGACAGCTTCACCCTGATGTAGGCTTTAGCCAAAAAACAACCACACCATTGAGGGTTAAATGCACTTGGTGACAGGCGCAGCTTGCCCCTGATTTTGTATATGGCCAAAAAATGAACAGACTATTGCTGGTTAAATGCACTTGGTGTGACAGCTTCACCCTGATGTAGGCTTTAGCCAAAAAACAACCACACCATTGAGGGTTAAATGCACTTGGTCGCAGCTTGTGCTGGCGCACCACAAGACACAAAATGGCCGCCGATCACCCCAGAAAAATGTGACTGACAAACGGTCTGGGCAGCCTAAAAACAGTGAGCAATTGAGGATCAGCAGCTCAATGATCCACAGCTGCAGATCGATCAGTTAATCAAGTCCTTTGGAGGAGTTAATCTGCCTAATCTCGCCCTACTGTCGCAGCCGCAACCTCTCCCTACGCTAATCAGAGCAGAGTGACGGGCGGCGCTATGTGACTCCAGCTTAAATAGAGGCTGGGTCACATGGTGCTCTGGCCAATCACAGCCATGCCAATAGTAGGCATGGCTGTGATGGCCTCTTGGGGCAAGTAGTATGACGCTTGTTGATTGGCTGCTTTGCAGCCTTTCAAAAAGCGCCAAGAAAGCGTCACAAAAGCGCGAAGAAAGCGACGAACACCGAACCCGAACCCGGACTTTTACGAAAATGTCCGGGTTCGGGTCCGTGTCACGGACACCCCAAAATTCGGTACGAACCCGAACTATACAGTTCGAGTTCGCTCATCCCTAGTCACCATGGTTCTGATTTTCAGTTGTCACGTAGAAAGCCAGGATTCGATTTCTTGATCAAAGACACGGAGCAGTTCCTCCCCTGTGTGACTCAGGCAAACCAGGTGCAGAACAGCGTGACACCGCCGTGCCCTGCACATGTGGTATGCTGGAGAGGCACTGTGATTTGTCCCTGCAGTGGAGGCTGAGGACACGGTGGAGGATGAGGAGGCGGACATTGTTGCTGAACCAACGGCGTGAGAATGTGGAGGAAGAAGCGGCGTCACCAGTTGCTGGTGTGGCTGCGCATGAACCACATTTACCCAGTGGGGCATCAAGAACATGTATTGTCCCTGACGTAGTTACAGCTCCACGCGTCGGTGCTGCCGTGCACTTTGACAGACACCGACAGTCTCAAGGACTGGACCACCTTCTGTTCTACATATTTGTGCAGGGCTGCTACTGCCTTTTTGGCAAAGAAATGACGGCTTGGGCCTCTCCACTCGGCTCGGCACAAGCCATGAGTTCTCCAAAAGGTGCAGAGTCCACCACTTGGAAAGGAAGGGACTGCAGCACCAGCAACTTGGCCAGGAGCACGTTCAGCTTCTGCTCTGTTGGATGCGTGCACGCATACTGCTGTCTCTTGGCATTCGCTTTGGTGAACGATTGCTGATGGAATGATTAACTAGGAGGGGAAGGAGCAGGAGCATCAGGACTAGCCGATGATGGGAAGGACAGACAGCTCCCTTTGGCTGAGGTGGTGGAGTCTTGACTGCCTGAATTTGGGTGCGGGCCACTGGGTGATGCAGCGGTTTCTGCTGCAGGCTGGACCACCACATCAGAGTCATGGTTCTCCCAGGACACTGTATGGTGACGCTGCATATATTGGCACATTGGCACCCTGGACACGCTTCACCTTCTGCCCACAGATTTGACAAATGGCCATGTTCACCTCCTCTGGCAGCTTAACGAAAAACTGCCACACCGCTGAGTCAATGATTTTATCCCCAACACTCCGCACTGACTGACTGCTACTGCCACTGCCTCCGTGAACCCCTGCACCACTACTTTCTAGGCCGGTAGGCTCCTGTGAAGCGGGTGGTCTACCCCGGGCACTGCTGCCACCCTGCTGACTCCCGGCCACGCTACTGACTTGCTGGCTCCTCCGCTGCCTCACAGGCAAGCTGCCACCCTCTTCTCCCGATGATGATGAAGCCCCTTCTGCACCCGACTCCCAATTGCGATCGTCTACATCATAATCGTGTACTGTCTGCACGTCACTGATGTCCTTCTCAACGGTCTCTGAGCCAGGAGCCTGATCGCTCGCAACACCTGCTCCCACGCCACTCTCCTCATCACTACTTGCCCGCCTACCAGAGGAAGCGGTGGATGTCTCCTTCGAATCTTCGCTGGGCAGTAGCTGCTGACCGTCCTTCTCTGTCTGACATACTGTTAGATTAAAAAAATAAATAAAAAGGAAATTAAAACACCCCCAAAAAGTCTGCAATTTTCTCGCTTCACCACACAATGGATAATAAGCCCCCCCCCCCCCCCCCACTAATACAAGGCAAAAAAAGGCTTTAGAATACATAACTGCGGCTGTGAACGGCAAATAACGTTTTTTTCTTCTGAGCGAAGTTTGTCTTTTAATAGGAAAGTATATAAAAAGTCTATGCTCTCACTGTAGGGAGCTGGATGGGCTGGAACTTTAAGGACTATAGGGACTATATGAACAATAGGAACTATATGGAACTGGATGGACTGTAAGGACTATATAAACTATAGGAACTAAATGGAACTGGATGGACTTATAGAACTGTACGGACTGTATGGAATTATATGGACTGTAGAACTATGTGGAACTCTATGACCTCATGAAATGGTTTGGAAAAGGATGGACTTGTGGAATTGTAAAGAACCATATGGAATAATTTGGAACTGTATGGACTGTAGGACCTATATAGATCTGTATGGAACTGTGGAATCTTTCAGCACCCATGGTTGATAGCAGAGATCTCCAACCTGCGGCTCTGAGTTTGCAGCAAGACTACAACTTTTGGCATGCCCTGACAGGCATGCTGGGAGTTGTAGTTTTGCTGGCGGGCCACAGATTTCAGGCCACTGCTGCATGGCAGAGGATAAGTGATAGAATACACATAGACAGGTGCAGAGTCGGAGTTTCCAGCCCTCTTGGCTCTCAGCGCTGTAGCTCTCAGCTGCCTGTAGGGCTTATACGTGCAGTACATAGGATTTATCATGAATTCTCTTTAGTTACAGGTTAACAGCCATATTTAATCTGCAAAACCAAAGCTCGTCATATAATTACATCTCCATGCTTACACCATATATGCTCTGAAATGTGCCGGGTGAAGGGAGTCGGGCTGCACTCACTGACAGAAGAAGGGGGAATGGCCACAAAGTTTATTAGTTGTGTGACCAATAAGATAAATAGTGTACAATCCATCCAGAATCCGCCACAGCCTAGTAGGAAACCACAAGGTAAAAATCTGCAGCAGCTTGTATGGTAGTGGTTACAGAAAATTTGCTACGATGTATCGAACTGTAGCAGATTTTTAAAATGCAAGTAATCCAGAATCCAGTGGTCCAGAATAGCCACTCAAATATAAAGAAGATATATACACGCTCACCTAAAGAATTATTAGGAACACCTGTTCTATTTCTCATTAATGCGATTATCTAGTCAACCAATCACATGGCAGTTGCTTCAATGCATGTAGGGTTGTGGTCCTGGTCAAGACAATCTCCTGACCTCCAAACTGAATGTCAGAATGGGAAAGAAAGGTGGGCTACAACAGCAGAAGACCCCACCGGGTACCACTCATCTCCACTACAAATAGGAAAAAGAGGCTACAATTTGCACGAGCTCACCAAAATTGGACTGTTAAAGACTGGAAAAATGTTGCCTGGTCTGATGAGTCTCGATTTCTGTTGAGACATTCAAATGGTAGAGTCCGAATTTGGCGTAAACAGAATGAGAACATGTATCCATCATGCCTTGTTACCACTGTGCAGGCTGGTGGTGGTGGTGGTGTAATGGGGGGGGGGGATGTTTTCTGGGCACACTTTAGGCCCCTTAGTGCCAATTGGATAACGTTTATTGTTTCTGACCATGTCCATCCCTTCATGACCACCATGTACCCATCCTCTGATGGCTACTTCCAGCAGGATAATGCACCATGTCACAAAGCTCCAATCATTTCAAATTGGTTTCTTGAACATGACAATGAGTTCACTGGACTAAAATGGCCCCACAGTCACCAGATCTCAACCCAATAGAGCATCTTTGGGATGTGGTGGAACGGGAGCTTCGTGCCCTGGATGTGCATCCCTCAAATCTCCATCAACTGCAAGATGCTATCCTATCAATATGGGCCAACATTTCTAAAGAATGCTATCAGCACCTTGTTGAATCAATGCCACGTAGAATTAAGGCAGTTTTGAAGGCAAAAGGGGGTCCAACACCGTATTAGTATGGTGTTCCTAATAATTCTTTAGGTGAGTGTAGGTCTGCATAGGATCTGTATACTGAAAACGGTCAGATATTTACCGTATATGTACTGGATAAGACTAAATTAATAGGAAGAGAAAGCATCATAACTGTCTATTGCTGTTACAAAGAATCCCTAATAATTCATTAGGTGAGTGTGTATATATATATATATATATATATATATATACACATATATATTTATATATATATTAGAGATAGCACAGACTCAGCTCTGCTATATCTTAACATAGTAAAATGTCTTGCATTTCCATTGCTTGAGCATTTCCTATCTGGACAGTGCTGCCAAATGACTGCCTCAGCTCTACTACATCTGCACATAGCGATATATCTTGCATTTCCATTGCTTAAGCATCTCTCATCCCTGCTATATCTGTACATAGCGATATATCTTGCATTTCTATTGCTTAAGCATCTCTCAGCTCTGCTATATCCGTACCTAGCGATATATCTTGCTTTTCCATTGCTTATGCATCTCTCAGCTCTGCTACATCTGCACATAGCGATATATCTTGCATTTCCATTGCTTAAGCATCTCTCAGCTCTGCTATATCTGTACCTAGCGATATATATCTTGCACTTCCATTGCTTATGCATCTCTCAGCTCTGCTATATCTGCACATAGCAATATATCTTGCATTTCCATTGCTTAAGCATCTCTCAGCTCTGCTATATCTGCACATAGTGATATATCTTGTGTTTCCATTGCTTAAGCATCTCTTAGCTCTGCTATATCTGCACATAGTGATATATCTTGCATTTCCATTGCTTAAGCATCTCTCAGCCCTGCTATATCTGCACATAGTGATATATCTTGCATTTTCATTGCTTAAGCATCTCTCAGCTCTGCTATATCTATACATAGCGATATATCTTGCATTTCCATTGTTATGCATCTCTCATCTCTGCTATATCTGCAAATAGTGATATATCTTGCATTTCCTTTGCTTAAGCATCTCTCAGCTCTGCTATATCTGCACATAGTGATATATCTTGCATTTCCATTGCTTAAGCATCTCTCAGCCCTGCTATATCTGTACATAGCGATATATCTTGCATTTCCATTGCTTAAGCATCTCTCAGCTCTGCTACATCTGTACATAGCGATATATCTTGCATTTCCATTGTTATGCATCTCTCATCTCTGCTATATCTGCACATAGTGATATATCTTGCATTTCCATTGCTTATGCATCTCTCCGCTCTGCTATATCTGCACATAGCGATATATCTTGTATTTCCATTGCTAAAGCGTCTCTCAGCTCTGCTATATCTGCACATAGTGATATATCTTGCATTTCCATTGCTTAAGCATCTCTCAGCCCTGCAATATATGTACGTAGCGATAGATCTTGCATTTCCATTGCTTAAGCATCTCTCAGCTCTGCTATATCTGCACATAGCAATATATCTTGCATTTCCATTGCTTAAGCATCTCTCAGCTCTGCTATATCTGCACATAGCGATATATCTTGCATTTCCATTGCTTAAGCATCTCTTAGCTATGCTATATCTGTACATAGCGATATATCTTGCATTTCCATTTCTTAAGCATCTCTCAGCTCTGCTATATCTGTACATAGCGATATATCTTGCATTTCCATTTCTTAAGCATCTCTCAGCTCTGCTATATCTGTACATAGCGATATATCTAGCATTTCCATTTTCTGAGCATTTCCCCTCTGGTAAGAGCTATGGGGCATTTATTGGCTCTGCTTCATCACAATGAGGCTCAGCATGGCAGATTCTACACCTGGCAGTCGGGTTCCCATGCCCTTCCTCTGCCCGCTAATACCAGGGCACAGTTTACTAATAACCTATACCAATGATATATAAGATCCAGCACACAGATCACGCTTGTAATACACTAAGGGGCAATCGGCGGCTGCGCCAAGCTCATTTAAATCACAGTAAATGAATCGAATCGCTGTTGTGAGATGGGAGTTTTCTTTCTCCCACATCACATATGTTGCTTCTTCGCTCCCAGGAAGCCATCAGCCTGCAAAAAAATATGGCTGCTGTAACCTTGTACCGGCATTATCAGCGCAGAGGGAAGCGGACATGAACCCCTCACATGCCAGAGTTTAGAGGGGGCCTCTTCTTTCAAATATAAAAGTCAGAGGAATCCCATCATCCCAGAAAGGGTTTATAATCTTATGTAAATAAAACATTAAAGGGAAAAACAAATAATAAAGACCGGCAAAAATATATAAGCTGGCTAATTATTAATGAATCCCTTTAACGCAGGGGTGCACAACCTGCGGCCCAGGGGCCACATGCAGCCCTTGATACCATTCTGTGCGGCCCCCAACCATCTGGTGACAGACATGTATGTCTATGTCTTGTGGCTGCTCACATGCATTTTTCATGTATTCTCCCATTAGATGGGAGTCCTGGAGGTATAACTAGATATTTATGATATATACTGTGTGTACAATACGCCATAAATACAATATTTCACTTGTTAATACCCCTTTAACTTTTATTTTCGGCCCTTGGTATTCCTTCAGTCTGACAATGTGGCCCCCACCCAGAAAACGTTGTGCACCCCTGCTTTAACGCATCTTCGGGAGGTCCGCGCACCAGAAAATGAAATCTACACCAGAAAGGAGCCAGTGTAGATTTCTGGTGTATTATCAAATGTATGGGCTGCGTAAGGACCTGTCCATGGCTCGCCCTCTACTGCCGATGCTTCCCCCAAATTTTCTGAACAAATATGATGTGAAAGGGGCAAATGTCGCTAATTTTGTCACATATGAGAGTTGTATTAAAACGTGCAACTTTGCCATGGGTAAAAATTCTATAAATTCCTCCATTTGTGCTACAATTTCTCACCACTTTCAAGATCCCTGCTTGCTGTGAATTACAGTACAGCAGTCATAGATTTATCTAAAGACTGAAATACAGTTCTAACTAGAGATGATTCTTAAGGATCAAAATTTGACCAAGATATTTCTTTAAAAATTTGATTCCTGAGAGACTTTTCCATTAATTCAAAGTACCTGCGATTCCGGTAGAGTTGATTTGTACCTGAATTGAATCACAAGGGTAATTTGGACGAATTGCACCTGAAACATTTTAAAATGTGGTTACCTGCTAGGCTGTCCGCTCGTGAGCTCCGTTTGAAGGGGCTCACGAGCGGACCCGAACGCTTCCGTCCAGCCCTGATGCAGTCTGAGTGGAGGCGGATCCGCTCAGACTGCATCAGTCTGGCGGCGTTCAGCCTCCGCTCCGCTCAGCAGGCGGACACCTGATCGCTGCTTGCAGCGTTCGGGTGTCCGTCTGGCCGTGCGGATGCGTGCGGATCCGTCCAGACTTACAATGTAAGTCAATGGGGACGGATCCGTTTGAAGATGCCACAATATGGCTCAATCTTCAAACGGATCCGTCCCCATTGACTTTCAATGTAAAAGTCTGGACGGATCCAGACTTTTACAAATTTCACACTTAGCTTTTTTTTGCCAATATAATGCAGACGGATCCGTTCTGAACGGAGCCTCCGTCTGCATTAATATGATCGGATCCGTTCAGAACGGATCCGATCGAACGCTAGTGTGAAAGTAGCCTAATGCTGCTAGCAGCTAATGATTTGTTACAATTGTATCCAATCTAGACAATCTACTGCTAAATACGGTTCACTCTAGACTAATACATACAGTAATAACTGCACTGAAACATTGTAACAAATTATCAGACCAGGAGAGAGAGATTTGTGCTCCATTGTATAGCTAGAAAATAAGCATATTTGCAATTTACTTGAGTTGAAATGGACTTACATATTGTGGCTCCCCCTGGTGTGTACTCACATAGGGCTGGTGGTCACACATGCTCAGTCAGGTCTCTGCATGGCAATCCTCTATTCACTGCTAGTGATGAGCGGCATAGGCAATATTCGAATCCGCAATATCTTGAAAATTTTTGGCCAAATATTCACCATAAATTCACAAATTCGAGAATTTGTGATCTCCAGTCATTATTTGCTTGATTACGAAAATCGGCAATGTAATATATTCAAGATAAAAATTAGCGATTAGAATATTCGCGATCAACACTAAGGGGTAGGCAACTTTCCTATTGGTTGCTAGGGATGTTGCTAAGTGCCGATATTCGTGATAAATTCGCAATTAGAATATTTGCGATCAACACTATTCGAGAATATGAATATAGAGCACTATATTCTAAATATTCGGGAATTCTCGAAGTGGCGATATTCGCGATTAAAATTTGTGATTCGAATATTCGTGCTCAACACTTTTCACTGCAGGGCAGCCAATAGAAATAGCTTTCTGTCCCATTTGTCAGTAGAGGAGCAGAGCTACCTGGTTAGAAACGCGTAGACCGTATTGGGGCTTGTACTTTGAGGATTTTCTTACGGCTGTGCACTTGGTTTGTGGAATAAACATCATTAAGCACGAGAAATCGAGGTGCTGGATATCTTCTTTTCAACTACTGCAATACATGGCAGTATTAGGCTACTTTCACACTAGCGTTCAGAGCGGATCCGTCTGAGACGGATCCGCTCATATAATGCAGCCGGTGGCTCCGTTCAGAACGGATCCGTCTGCATTATATTGTCAAACAATGTCTAAGTGTGAAAGTAGCCTGAACGGATCCGTCCAGACTTTACATTGAAAGTCAATGGGGGACGGATCCGTTTGAAGATTGATCCATATTGTCATCTTCAAACGGATCCGTACCCATTGACTTATATTGTAAGTCTGGACGGATCCGCACGCCTCCGCGCGGCCAGGCGGACACCCTGCAAGCAGCGTTCAGGTGTCCGCCTGCTGAGCGGAGCGGAGGCTGAACGCTGCCAGACTGATGCATTCTGAGCGGATCCGCATCCACTCAGAACGCATTAGGGCTGGACGGAAGCGTTCGGGACGCTTGTGAGAGCCTTCAAACGGAGCTCACAAGTGGACAGCCGAACGCTAGTGTGAAAGTAGCCTTACTGAGAAGACTTCTTTATGGGAAGTAAGAATAGACTGTATTGTCAGCTGCCAGAGGGGGAAGGAGAGTGAATAGAGAAAGCAACAAAAACTTACAGGTTTTCTTTTTCTTTTATTGCAGGTGATGAACCTTCTTGAATATATTAGGAAAGTGTGAAATCATTTAACAAGGTAATTATAGATATCTTTGTATGATAAAAAGAAAAAGGTTACATTTCAGACAATCCCTTGTTCCTCTGTCATCCATCTTTCCCTGATGGCAAATCTAAATACTTACGCAGACATGAATCTCTTTCTCATATATAACTGGAAGGACTTTCTATTTGGGGCTTGGGAAAGCTGGGTGACTACTTTCATTGGCCCATTTTTTCATTATTTTGTAAACTAAATACAATTAGTTGCCCCCACCCTACCTCCCCAGCCAAAAGCGAACACCCTACAATTCATCATTAGCCTGAATCTAACCCACTACAATGTATCATTGCCCTGAATTGAACCCTCTACAATGTATCATTAGCCTTAGGCCTCATGCACACGACCGTTGTGTGCACCCGTGGCCGTTGTGCCGTTAGACGTGTTTTTCTGCGGCTCCATTGACTTTCAATGGGTCCGTTGAAAACTCGGCTTCTGCACCGTTTTTACACCGCGCCCGTGACCCGTGTTTCCAGGCCGTGAAAAAAATATGACCTGTCCTACTTTTTTCACGGCCAACGGTTCACAGGCCCATTCAAGTCAATGGGTCCGTGAAAATCACGGATGCACCCAAGATTGTCATCCGTGTCCGTGATCCGTGTCCGTGATCCGTGTCCGTTTTTTCCTATCATTTCAATGGCAAACTTGACTTAGAATTTTATTTCATTTTTCATGTCCGTGGATCCTCCAAAAATCACGGCAGACCCACGGAAGAAAAAACGGGCACGGATCACGGTACAACGGAACCACGTTTTGCGGGACGTTAAAAAATACGGTCGTGTGCATGAGGCCTTATCCTAACCCCCTACAATGTATCATTATTCTGACCCTAACCCCCTACAATGTATCATTATTCTGACCCTAACCCTCTACAATGTATCTTTAGCCTTATCCTAACCCCCTACAATGTATCATTATTCTGACCCTAACCCCTACAATGTATCATTAACCCTGAACCTAACCCCCTACAATGTATCATTATTCTGACCCTAACCCCTACAATGTATCTTTAACCCTGAACCTAACCTTCTACAATGTATCATTATTCTGAACGTAACGCCCCTATAACGTATCATTACCTTGTACTGAAGTCCCTACAATCTATTATTCACATTAGGGAAAATATATATAAAACTGAATGTCCTTAATGCAACATTGAACATAGAGGCCTAAAATATAGCATCGGATCAGGTTCCATGTGTTCCTTTTCATAACGGATCAGAAAGTAATCCAAGACATGACTGGAAACAACTGGAATATCTGATATCCTGGTTTATTTCTTCTGTGCACGGAACGTCTTATGTGAAATGATCCGTTCTCAGAGTCCAGACGCAGCAGGGACTCCGCTAATAAACGTAACATTGTGTGGTTGATGACATTGAAAGGGATTAGCTGTGAGGATGTAAGAATCCTATCGTCTATACAAGGTGGAAAACAAATACTTGGGCTGCAGTATATTGTGTGTGTGGGGTAAGGGGGTGCAGCGTATCTGCCGGGTCTCCTGACACCAGACATTATTATAGAGATGTAGCAGAGCTGAGTATGTTGGTAAAAAGGGTTGCCTTTCTATATTGTAGTTGACAGTGATCAGTGTTTGTCACTAGGGGGCGCTGTGGCTGACCATACATTACAGTACTATATAGCTAAATGGACTATATGCTGTACTACTACATAGCCCCCTACAATGTATCATTACCCTTAACCGAACCTCCTACAATGTCTCATTAGCCTAAACCTAACATGGGTGTGCTTTGGTTTATAGAAGGGGTCCCAGGCAATGGGCCCCCTTTATGACAGTACTAATTCGGAATTTGGGAATGGATTGTCTTCATGGGGCAGTCACTTTTAGATGTTCTATTAAGGTGCTTATGGTATTTAGCGAAAACTAAAAAATGTTGAAGCTGCATCCACCATAATTGCAGGTCATGATGGGTATTTGCTGTAATAGAGGCACAAGACGCCTTAATGTAAATGGGGCCCCGACTGCTGGTGTGCCACAAGAGCAAACCACTGCTTCTGGGGTCTAAGTCTCAATATGTCCTATGGAGTTACATGGAAGGCTAGACGGGAGAAGAGGACATTAGGGTAGTAATATATTAACCCCCAGCATTGTCCTTAAAATTACTAATGGCAATTGCTGTGCCAGATGGAAATCCACGAGAAAAGAGAAACGCACATTCGCCCCTGGAGGCGTTCCTTTATTTCACTGCTTCTCCCTCCAATACAAGTGCATGCGAGAAAAGGAGCCGGTGTCTGCGAGGAAGCGTGCTTCAGCCGAAATCTCCTCTCCTCACCACTCTACTTGCAGAGCAGACATAGCAAGCTAAACGCCACTCACCTGTAAGCAAAGTTACAGGTGATAGAAGACAGCAACCCCCCTGCAAGATTGGACTGGCATATACAGTTGCAAGAACAAATAAGTGAACCCTTTGGAATGTCCCTGGATCGTTGCGTTGATTATTAATAAAATGTGGTCTGATTGTATCTTAGGCTACTTTCACACTCGCGTTTGGTGCGGATCCGTCATGGATCTGCACAGATGGATCCTTTCAGATAATACAACCGTCTGCATCCGTTCAGAACGGATCCGTTTGTATCAGGGGCTTTGCTAGGGTCTGAAAACATCCGGGGCACAAGCCCACTGTGTTGAAATTGCACATTTAAGGCAGGCTTAAAGGGGTGTTCTGGTTTATGCAAATAAAGTGCAGACTGCAGACATTATATAATACAACAGGCATGCTCAACCTGCGGCCCTCCAGCTGTTGTAAAACTACAACTCCCACCATGCCCTGCTGTTGGCTGATAGCTGTAGGCTGTTCAGGCATGCTGGGAGTTGTAGTTTTGCAACAGCTGGAGGGCCGCAGGTTGAGCATGCCTGTAATACAACATTCAGTAACTTTTCAATATCTCTCATGTTTCATTTCCTCACCACTGCAGAAATCTTTGCTTGGGCCCATTAATATTAATGGGAGTGGACCCTGGGCAACCCCACAGATAATCCCCCCCACCCCCTTGTACTTGTTCCGCTGATCCGCTACTTGCAGGCTGCGCGGGCATGAGTTCAGTCACTTCGGTGCGCAATTCCATCCTGCGGCGCGTGATCCGCGAGACCAGTGACCTCCTGCGGCGGGTATCGAGGGATGGGATTGCGCACCTAAACGCAGTCCCATCAATGGAGGACGAATCCGTTTTCTATTGGGCCAGATTGTGTCAAAGAAAATGGATCCGTCCCCATTGACTTACATTGTGTGTCAGGACGGATCCGTTTGGCTCAGTTTCGTCAGACGGACAGCAAAACGCTGCATGCGGCCTCCAGAGCGGAATGGAGACGGAACAGAGGCAAACTGATCCATTCTGAGCGGATCCTTATCCATTCAGAATGCATTAGGGCAAAACTGATCCGTTTTGGACGGCTTGTGAGAGCCCATGACGGATCTCACAAACGGAAAGCCAAAACGCCAGTGTGAAAGTAGCCTAAGTGATAATTGTAAATAAATACAATGTATCTAAACTAATAACACACAAGCATGTGTACCATTCACGTGTTTAAGAGAGACAGCTGTATTGGGCTACTTTCACACTAACGTTTCTATTTTCCGGTATTGAGATCCGGTATTAAGCTTGTAAAACTTCTGAAAAACTTCTTCTGTATTCGCATGAACCGAAGCTGGGTCTGTGATTTTTATGGAAATCGTTTACAACATAAAAAAGAAATAAAAAAGCAAAATCATGTAATGTGTCAACAAGACAACGGTGATGGATTCCCTAACGGCGTCCTTCCCAGCTGCGCTCACTGATGTACTCTCCCCCCAAAAAAGTACATTGTTTACGAGGCCCGTGGGTCCAATCTTCCGCCTGACTGGAGAGGATGCTAATCGCTGCCATATTTGTGTTTAAGGACCTACCGAAGACTGAGTGTTTTAGTGCAATGAGCCGTGAGGAAGTCGTTTTATATTTAGACTAATCATTTCCTTTTTTTAACATAATCGTCATAAAATCACAAAATTTAATGAATCTAAAATGCCAGGTATAACTGGCGATACAGCCCGTGCCGCTGCACTAAAATTAGCATAAATCATTTGAAATATAATGAAAACTATTACCAGGGACTGAAAAAAGAAACTGATTTTGCACGTTATAAAAAATCTGTTTAGATGGGATCAGATGCTGGCGAAGATTTCAGGGATGAATATTTATTGTAAATTATAATTTCAGAAGCATAATTTGAATTGACTCGACTTTCCTAGGGATCAGCGGCAGAATTAATTGGCCCAAGACAAGTATTAGCTCTATGATACTCTGCTTAAAGGCTATGAACACCTTTGGGGCAAATTTTTTTATGATTGCATTTTACTCATTCTGGGCTAAAAATAATTTGTAAAATTGGTCTTTATTAAACATTTTAAGTGTTTTTGTTTTTTTTTGTCATAAAGGGTTAAGCTTTAGCCTAGCTGTGAGCATCTTACTTTCGCATTCACTTTGAACCGTCATCTGATGGCTATGCATATTTCTTATCTTTGAACTCCTTACAGTTCATAAACACTTAACTAAGCCATGATCAAACTTATTGGTTTGATCATGAGTGTTCATGAACTGTCAGGAATTAGAGATAAGGCTTCACATGAGCAGTCAGCTGAGTTTCCTGACGGAACACAGTGTGACAGACAGCTAGAGAATCTGAATGCTGTTCAGAGAAAGGGGCTGAACATTTTTTTTAATAAAGACCACTTGAAAAATTATTTTTAGCTTGAAATAAGAAAAATGCAATAATAAAAATATTACCCACAAAGGTGTCCATTGCCTATAGCATTTCAGAGTATGTGCGGTTTATCAACATGGATTCCTGTGAGGAAAAAACGCAGCATAGTACAGTACCAGTAAAGTGTATAAGATTACAGAAATCTCAGGTACACTTTGCATTGACCTGCCACGTGGATTTCCAATTCTGCAGTATGTTAATTACGTTTCCAGTTTCAGCTGCAGATTTGATCCATTTCCAATGGAAAGTGAGATCTGAGACAAAACCGCATCTAATCTGCAACAAAAACCGCTGCTAAAAAGGGTGGATTTTGGTGCGGATATGATGCAGAAACACAAAGAAATCTGCATGTTGACCTGTGCAGGTGCCCTTAGGGGATGTCCATGTTTGGCTCTGACTCAGTGCTCAGTCTTATTACTAGAGAGGAGCGAAGTTTTGAAAAATTCTATTCAGGAGCTTCACCGACCTTCATCAAGAAATTCGATTAGTTACAAATCTCTTCGCCATGAATTGCTTTCCATTGTATGGAGCGGGTGCAATGACGGGGAACAGCGATCAAGCTGCTTTCCATCACTTAAGCCCTCAGATGCCGCGTTCAATGCTGATCGCGGCATCTGAGAATCACATTCATCTCCTCTGGTGTTAAAAAAATAAATATATACCCACCTCATCCATTTGATTGCGGAGAGGCTGTCCACTCCCGTCTTGATCTATATCCTCATTGCTGGTCCTTTGGTGGGTTTTCTTCAACCAAGATTAGAGGGGGCGGCCTCTCAGCGATCAAGTGGATAAGTTGAGTATATCGTTTTTTCTTTTCAGCCACCATTTTGCGAAAAATGTATCTGTTACTACGAACTGCGAGGAAATTCGGCTTTGCAGTGAATCAAATTTTTCCTGAAATTCGGATCTGAATCAACCTGAAGTTGATTGAGGCCTGTGATATACCTGCTTCCACAAAATACTGATTAAGGGGATTGATATGCCTGCTTCCACAAAATACTAATTAAGGGGTTCTATATACCTGCTTCCACAAAATACTGATTAAGGGGTTTGATATACCTGCTTCTACAAAATATTGATTGAGGCGTGCAATATACCTGCTTCCACAAAATACTGATTAAGGGGATTGATATAATTGCTTCTACAAAACACTGATTAAGGGGATTGATATACCTGCTTCCACAAAATACTGATTGAGGGCTTCAATATACCTGATCCCACAAAATACTGATTAAGGGGATTGATATGCCTGCTTCCACAAAATACTGATTAAGGGGTTCTATATACCTGCTTCCACAAAATACTGATTAAGGGGATTGATATACCTGCTTCCACCAAATATTGATTGAGGCCTATGAGATACCTGCTTCCACAAAATACTGATTAAGGGGATTGATATACCTTCTTCACAAAATACTGATTGAGGGCTTCAATATACCTGATCCCACAAAATACTGATTAAGGGTATTGATATACCTGCTTACACAAAATACTGATTGATGGGTGGAATATACCTGCTTCAACAAAATACTGATTGATGGGTGGAATATACCTGCTTCAACAAAATACTGATTAAGGGGTTTGATATACCTGTTTCCACCAAATATTGATTGAGGCCTGCAATATACCTGCTTCCACAAAAACTGCTCTTCTCTAGGGACTTAGGCACAGGGTCATTTTGAAAATGACAGGCAGAGGAAGAGGCAGGGAATTCTGCAGGGGTGGTAGGGGTCGGGCAGGGGCACTAGGCTAGAGCCTTAGTGTTAGAGAAGGCACGTGCGATTACTTCAAAGGACGCACCAGAGTTGGTTGAGTGGCTCATTCAGCCTTTTGCTTCTGCACCCTCCTCATCCTCTGTATATGCACCAGGGGTGTTGCTGGGTCTTAAAAGATCCGAGGCCCAATCCCCAATGCATATTGACCAATTCTGTAAGTCAACCAACCGACCCTAACAGCCCCACCACCGCAAACACTAGCATTGAAGACATATCACTGTACTTGCTATACAGCTATACCTCTCACATCCAGTGCCTCCCAGGTGACCTCTCCTCTC
Source organism: Bufo gargarizans (assembly GCF_014858855.1). Lineage (NCBI taxonomy): Eukaryota > Metazoa > Chordata > Amphibia > Anura > Bufonidae > Bufo > Bufo gargarizans. The sequence continues at coordinate 48,180,021 of NC_058086.1, forward strand.
ATTTAGATCTTCTCTGTCATCATCTTATCCATTCGGTCTGGACAACTTCTCTCAGCCGCCTCATCTCTGCAGAGTGTGACACACGGACATCTTAGGTTCCTCACTTTTCTGTACCCCCAAATACTATTCTGAAGAAAAATGAATGCAATAGATAATCTTTCCCATAGTAATAGTGCTCCTCATAGTCCCATCAATAGTAATTCCCTTCTAGAATACCCTCATTAGTAATACTGCTACCTACAGTGCCCCCAACAGTAATAGTGCTCCCCAAGTGTGCCTCCATTAGTAGAAGAGCCCTCCAGTATTAATAATGTCCTTACAGAGCCCCTAGTAGAAATAAGGCCCCCTATTGTTCCCCCAGTGGTAATAACGCTCTCTACAGAACCCTCAGTAGTAATAAGGCCCCCACAGTGCTTTTATTCGAAATAATGCAGATCTACAAGTCTCTCCTATAGAGCCCCCAGTAGTAATAAGAACGCCTAATGTTCCCTGGATTTAAAATGCCTCCACAGTGTCCCCAGTATTTATATTGCCCCCAACTGTTATAATGCTCACCGTGAAGTGCCCCAGTATTTATATCGCCCCCTACTGTTATAATGCCTTCAGCTCTGCGGTCACAGGCCGATCAGTGGCTAACCCCGCTCAATTTGACAGTTGGTAAAGTGGTGTGCGACAACGGTACCAATCTGCTGAGCGCACTGAAACAGGGCAAAATGACACACGTGTCGTGCATGGTACAAGTCCTGAACTTAGTTGTGCAGCAATTCGTTGCCAAATACCCCGGGGTCCAGGACGTCTTGTGGCAGGCCAGGAAAATCTCTGGCCATTTTAGAAGATCTTACACGGCCATGGCTCGCCTTGATGACGCTGAGCTGCGACAGCACCTGCCCGTCAGACTTCTGTTTTGTGACCGCCCGACGCGCTGGCACTCCACCTTGTATATACTTGATAGACTGCTCCAGCAGAGACGTGCCATTAACGGTTACCTTTACGAACTCTGCAGCAGGACAGGTTCTAGGGAGCTTGGTTGCTTTTCACCGCGCCAGTGGCTGCTCATGCGCGACACATGCAGACTTCTGCGGCCATTTCATGAGATCACCAAACTGGTCAGCCGCAATCAGGGCACCATCAGTGACATCGTACCTTACGCCTTCTTTCTGGAACGTGCATTGCGTCATGTCATTGATCAAGCCGTTGAGGAGCAGGAATATGAAGAAGTCGCAATGCTGAATGAATTCCCAGTGGGAGCTACTCCATCTGAGACAAGTCAGCAGGAGTCTGAAGAGGAGTCAAAGGAGGATGGTGGCTGGGGGGAGGAGGAGGAGGAGCAAGAAGAGCAGGGTTTGAGGGGGACTTTAAATTTTTCGGGGATCCCTGGTGTTGTCCGTGGCTGGGGGGAGGAGACCAAGGACGACATTTTCCTGGGCGATGAGCAGGAGACAGGGCGCTCCACCGCTTCCAATTTAGTGCAAATGGGGCCTTCATGCTCCAGTGTTTGAAGAGGGACCCCTGTATAAAAGCATAAAGGGCAAGGACCAGTACTGGGTGACAACGTACTTAGACCCCCGATACAAACACAAAATGGTGGACATGTTACAAGCATCACAAAAGACTGTCAGAATTCCTCATTTGCAGGCCTTGCTGCGTGAGATGCTGCATTCTGCTGTTGCGGGCGCTGGCAGAGGAATTTCCACCCACAACAAAACAGGTGCGGTTACCAGATCATTCTTTCAGCCAACCCATCGACAGCCTCCCTCAGGATCCATCCTCAGGGAACGCCTAGACCGTCAGGTGTCCGACTACATCGGGTTAACGGCCGACGTGGACGCTCTGAGAAGCGAGGAACCCCTGGACTACTGGGTGTGCAGGCTTGACCTGTGGCCAGAGCTAGCACAGTTTGCCATAGAACTCTTGGCTTGCCCCTCGTTGAGTTTCTGTTCAAAAGGACGTTCAGCACAGCAGAGGGGATCGTGACTGATTAGCGCACTCGCCTAGCTCACGACAGTGTGGACTACCTCACGTTTCTAAAAATGAATGAGGCATGGATCTTTGAGGAATTCAACACCTGTGACGACCACATGTAATTGAATTTCCTCATGCCAGCCCACACATATCCGCCACCACAAATAACAAAGAATGGTCCCTGTCTTGGCCGACAGTAAAATTTTTATCCAGTGACCGCCTGATGTACCTCCAGCCACATCATCACAAGTACTTTTCTGTCAGATGAATGCCTAATTTTTGGGGCCTGTACTCCCGTGGCCTAAAATAAAATTTTTATAGGCTCCAGCAGGGCAAATTTTTTAGAGTTTCATTTTAAGACGCATAAAAATGGTTCCTGATTAAAATAAAAAATTTTATAGGAATTTTTGCCAATGACTTCCCCTCTGGTATGTCACTGTCCATGTTATGGGACTATTTGTCCACTTCTAGTAAGTATTTGGTGGCTGCAAATATGACCTGAAAGTTTTTCAGGTTCGCCTGCTATTAAAGTCAATGGGGCTCGCCGCAAACACGCGGTTCGCAAACATCACAGCCGATGTTCGTCCATCACTATTGTTTGGTAAAATGTCTTCATGATGTAACATCACTTGTAGAAAACTAAAACTACAACTGAGAGAGCTGGACTGGTCAAAATTGAGACATGACCCCTCCTCTCTTTATATTAATATAAGGAACACCAATATAACTCTCACACAAGTACACTGGGGCCATTATGTCAGTATAAGGGGACACTTTTGAATTTAATTAACAAAAAATTCAAGTGCAATGAAAAGGATTAAGAATAGCCGCCACCATTAAGTCCTCCTGTTATCATGTAGCTCTTCCACTACTTGCTCCATATAGACTGCAATCAGCTGTTCCGTAGAGGTAAGTACGGATCAAAATACCAAGATTTCACCAAGAGAAGGGTGAAAGAGTGGAAACCAGAATTAAAAGATAAAATAATACCTGGAGCAATAGCCATAAACTGAAGGGTGATATAAATGCAGCAAAGCCACTTGAGCCGACCCTGGAAGCAGAAAATTAAATTAGAGAATATCAGATAACTTTAAGATAATTGTCCAGAATGGGACAGAAAATCACTCCAAGGCCGGGTTAATGCATTGAAAGTACATAAAATTGGGAATTATTATTGTGATATGATCTGTGCAAATTGTCATTTCCAACTGTAAAGGATTGAGTTAGACAAAATGAAGCAACGCTGTTTAATCAGTCATTGTTAAACGTGTATTTAATGGCTGAAAATTCAAGGTAGAGCGGCTATAAAAAAAGCCGGTAAGGACAGTAACACATATTATCTCCCTGAAGTTTTATTATTTCAGAAAAATACCATGCTTTAAATTGCCATGAACTGAAAGCAGACCAGGATCAAAGGTAATCTTGTTAGTACACACATATCTGCGATCATGAGGTTAGTGGAAATATAACTCAAGATTCAATTCACGGATAAAATGAGAGAAAAGCCTTATAGAAAAAGAGTTAATGGAAGAAAACAACCTTGTATCATAATACTGCTCCTATGTATAAGAATATTACTGCTATAATACTGCTACTATGTACAAGAATATAACTACTATAATACTGCCCCTATGTACAAGAATATAACTACTATAATACTGCTCCTATGTACAGGAATATAACTACTATAATACTGCTCCTGTGTACAAGACTATAACTACTATAATACTGCTCCTATGTACAAGACTATAACTAGTATAATACTGCCTCCTATGTACAAGAATATAACTACTATAATACTGCTCCTATGTACAAGAATATAACTATTATAATACTGCCTCTTATGTACAAGAATATAACTATTATAATACTGCTCCGATGTACAAGAATATAATTACTATAATGCTGCCTTCTATGTACAAGAATATAACTACTATAATGCTGCCTCCTATGTACAAGAATATAACTACTATAATACTGCTCCTATGTACAAGAATATAACTACTATAATACTGCTCCTGTGTACAAGAATATAACTACTATAATACTGCTCCTATGTATAAGAATATAACTACTATAATACTATCTTCTATGAACAAGAATATAACTACTATAATACTGCTCCTATATACAAGAATATAACTACTATAATACTGCTCCTATATGCAAGAATATATCTACTATAATACTGCTCCTATATACAAGAATATATCTACTATAATACTGCTCCTATGGACAAGAATATAACTGCTATAATACTGCTCCCATGTACAAGAATATAACTACTATAATACTGCTCCTATGTACTAGAATATAACTACTATAATACTGCCTCCTATGTACAAGAATATATCTACTATAATACTGCTCCTATGTACAAGAATATAACTACTATAATACTGCTCCTATGTACAAGAATATAACTACTATAATACTGCTCCTATGTACAAGAATATAACTACTATAATACTGCTCCTATGGACAAGAATATAACTACTATAATACTATCTTCTATGAACAAGAATATAACTACTATAATACTGCTCCTATGGACAAGAATATAACTACTATAATACTGCTCCCATGTACAAGAATATAACTACTATAATGCTGCTCCTATGTACAAGAATATAACTACTATAATACTGCTCCTATGTACAAGAATATAACTATTATAATACTGCCCCTATGTACAAGAATATAACTACTATAATACTGCCTCCTATGTACAAGAATATAACTACTATAATACTGCTCCTATGTACTAGAATATAACTACTATAATACTGCCTCCTATGTACAAGAATATAACTACTATAATACTGCCTCCTATGTACAAGAATATAACTATAAGTTCAGACATTCAAAGGCATGACACTAAATATTGTTGTCAAAACCTTAGATACGTGCAGAAGAAAAAGTATCTGAAATGTCTAGGAGAAAGTTTATAATATAACATAGTAGGTCTGCAGTAAACGATTATTTAAGTAATCGAGTATTCTATCGATTATTTTTTACGATTAATCGAGTAATCTAATAAGAAAAACCTTCTTAAAATAATGTATTACTTTATAAAAATGTCCCCCTTTCCCAGTGCCATCAGTTCAGCAGCCCCTCCATGCCATGTCCCCTAGTGCCCCCATGATGGCACTGCCATACGCCCCTCCATCCAGATTGCCATGATGTCCCCCTTTCCGAGTGCCTCCATGCCATCCACCATGTCCCCCACTCCCCCAGATCAACCCTCCGAGTGCCTTATCACAGGTGCCCCATTAACCCCTCTTCCCCCCAATACTTTTATACATGGCAAATCATAGGTGCTCCCATTAACCCCTTTAACGCCACTAACGTTATACATGCCAAATCACAGGTGCCCCCCCCCCCCGCCAATAACTTTATACATGCCAAACCACAGCTGCCCACATTTCCCCATGCCAAATCACAGGTGCCCCTTTTTTACCCAGGCCATGCCAAATCACAGGTGCCCCCATTAACCCCTCTCCCCCCCAATACTTTTATACATGGCAAATCATAGGTGCTTCCATTAACCCCTCTAATGTTATACATGCCAAATCACAGGTGCCCCCGTTTTCCCCAGCCCATGCCAAATCACAGGTGCCCCCATTTCCCCATGCCAAATCACAGGTGCCACCATTTACCGCCCCGCCGCCTCTGCTAACTTTATACTTACCTTTCAGTGCAGAGTGCGCCGACAAACGGAGTCCGCAGGAGACGCGTCTTCATCCCAGCATGCACTGGGGACCTGACATCACACACAGAGTCAGCCAGCGTGCTGACAATGTGTGAACGCAAGGTCCTGCAGCGCGGTGCCGACGGGAGGCCATGGAGCGGTGAGTGAGAAGCTTAATTTCACTCACGCTCCGTGGTCATGTGATTTAAACGAATCCTCGATGCAGAAAAACTGCATCGAGGATTTTTTTGCCTCGATTACATCGATTAAATCGATGAAGCGTTTCAGCCCTATAACATAGTAACCGTGATGTATTCGGTGCGGTTTCTAATTGTTTAGTTTTGTTGTATCCTGTCTTAAAGGGGTTATCCAGGTTCAGAAGTGAACCCGGACATATCCCCATCTTCACCCCTCTGGCCCCCCTGATATGAGCATCAGAACATTTTGTGATCCAGTGCAGGGCAAGGGCTTGTTTTTTGTATTTTCACAGTGCTAGGCGGATGCTTCCACCCAGCAATGCTGCCGGTGACGTCACCAGCTCGGTATTTCACGGGATCTCCATAGAAAGCTTTAAAAAAGCCATGAAATGCTCTGATGCTCATATCAGGGGAGGGAGGGAGGGGGGGGGGGGTGACGATGGAGCTATGTCCGGGTTTAGCTCTGAACCCGGACAACTCCATTAAAAGGGTTCTGCATTTTTTTTTTAAACTGATTATCTATAATCTGGATAGATCCTCAGCATTTGATCGGCGGGGGTCAGACACCCAGGACCCCTGCCGATCAGCTGTTTGAGAAGGCAGCGGCGCTCCAGGAGAGCTGCGGCCTTCTCACTGTTTACCAGTGACGTCGCGACTAGTATAAACTGGCCTGGGCGGGGGTAAGCGCTGTTCATTTGAATGGAGGTGTAAACAGCGGGAAGGCCGCAACGCTCCTGCCAGCGCCGCTGGCTTCTCAGACAGCTGATCGGCAGGCGTCCCGGGTGTTGGACCCCGCCGATCATCAGTTTAAACAAATTGCAGAACCCCATTAAGGTTGGGAGAGAATTGAATTACTTTAGAAACTCTTTTTATAGGATTCCTCTTCTTTGTATATTCGTTTAAAGAATGTTAAAGATACATTGTTTCCTTTTATTCCAACCTCTCGGTATAATTGCACCATGATGTTCTCAATGCTGAAAATCGCTAAATTCCTATCGTGATCACTGATTTTGTATCAGAAGCTTAATTCTTTATGAATTCCAGTCCAACTTTTTGGCTTTGCCTTCAGATGCTGAGCATCCTCCACATTCCCAATCTGCACAACAATTCATTTAGTGCATGGGATAATTCTATTAGCGGTAATATGCTATGAAAAGCTTCTTGTTGTAAAGCGCACTCAAGGCATAAAGTACATTTGTTAGAAACAAATATTGCTGCCAGTTTGGCTTAATAAAATGTCTCCGTCCAGATTGGTCTTGCTGGTAATATATTCTCCAGTAATATTGTTAGCGGTACATTCCTGCCGCATAGCTAAGACGCTCTAACGAGGTTAAGTGGAATGCGTTCCGCTCTCCATTTCATCAAATGTAATTATACAGCAGATGCAGCAAAACGATGGCATCTCTGACACCTTCCGCAGGTTCTATGGGCTTCATGAGGAATGTGTTTGTTTTTGTCCTTAAATGATAATGTTTTGTATCTCTCTGAGTAAAAATAGACATTTAGAGAAAAACTGTGAGTTTGTAGAAATGTTTTTGTTGTCACAATTCACACCAGTCCCTATCAGTAAGTAGGGGGTCAAAATCTAATGTCATAAGATTGTTAAACCAACCAGTGTGGGAGGAAACTGTAGAACCAGGAGGAAATCTCCCAAAAAGTCACAGCCTCCATTTAATTGCCCTTGATCTGTTCAACCTCATCAGCCCAGTGAGGCAGGAGAACAGTGCTGCTAACCACTGAGCCATGGAGCCTCCTTGTGCCGCTGATAATGATTATTTGTCATTAGGGATATTTCTTGTAATAAACGTACCTGTTCTGGCTCCAACAGTGTAATTATTAGCCTCAGCATGGCCGCATCGGGAGAGACATGCTGCAATGCCACGCCGCCTGGTGACTTGACCGCATCCTTAGTAACAGGGTGCAATGCTCTGCTTCTCCGTGCAGAGGGCGTGTGTTGGAGTAGACTAGCAGTGGGCTGATTGCTCAGCTGCTCTATTACTTTGTGCTAGTGTTTCTGACTAATGGAGCGCCGAGTCATGGATCTATCAGGTTCTGATCCTGGAACTCAGCGCTCTATTTAAATCCCTTCCTGGCCATACACCAGTGCCAGTGATAGTCTTGTTTGGCTCACTAGCTAGGTTTCTTGTTCCCTGTTTGTGTTCTGATTCCTCTGTGTTTCTGACCCCAGCTTGTCTTCCGACCACTCTGTGTCTCACATGCTTGGTACTGCGTTGTCCATCTGCTTATGACCCTTGCTTGTTTTTTGACCGCTCTTTGTCTCTTGTTTGGTATTGGGTAGCCCACCTGGTCCATTTCCATACAACTCTGCTTTTGTGTTTGTTGTCAGTTGCTGTTTGTCTGTCTCTCCACTTATTTAGAGTAGGGACCGTCGTCCAGTGTTGGTCCTGCCAACAATAATTTATACTGCAAGTAAGTAGCGAAAGCGGGCTGATGTTAGGTTAGGGCTCACTGTTCTTGTCTGTCACTACCTACAGGCATTACATTTCTTTGTAGATTCTGTCATTGTAAGGTCTTCTTCTTCTTCTCTTTCCTGTTCATGCTTTCCACACTCTTTATTTGCATTTCCCCCCTTTTCTTATACACCTCCCTTTTCACCTCCATTTTTTCTTCTTAATTTTTCTTCATCTTCTCTATTATTCTCACCTTTATTCTCACTCTCCTTTTTCTTCTTTCTCTTTCCTTTATCTCTTACTATCCTTTTCCTCCTCTTACAATTTCCGCCTCCCTTTTCTTCTCCTTCTTTTTCTTATTTTTGATTCCTGTTCCCTAGGCTCTTCTTATCTTTCTTTTTCTTCTTCCTTTTTTCTTCTTCATTCTCTTCCCCCTCCTTCGCTCCTTTTAAGTACCTGATGGAATGTTCTCCACCCTGCTTGACCTCATCTTCTGCCACAAGATCCATGTCTTCTAATAATAAATGTTATTTTGTTATTGTTATTTCATTGACTTGTTCAATGATCTACTTGTGTTGTCTTTTCATCCAGTCTTTTCAAAAGTATCCGTCAACATCTAAGAAGTTGATACGTCTGCTATAGTAATGAACAACAGCGGCCTGGACAATTCTTATGTGTGTTTTTATAGATGTGATATCGTTTGAAGACCTTTTTTATAGAGTTTTTACCTTTATAACTGCACAACCCAGGGTCTTTTTTCTGTATCTCGACTGCTGGATACAATGTTGCTGTTTGTATATGGGACATCTAAGGACTCTTTACATGAGCTGAGGTTTGGACCCATAATTATCAGTAATGAGCATTGTTCCTTATAATTGACCAGTGTAAATGTGATCACCCAACAAAAGAGTAGACTGGTTGGTCATTGGGTAGCAAAACTTGTGATTTGTTGACATTTCCAAACTGCATGGTCAATGATTTTGAAATATCAAAACCAAGATGACTGGATTTGTGTAAATCAGCTAAACCAGATCCTTGGTCTCCAGGGATTCTTCCCAATAGAAGTTTGGTGTCCTTGGATTCTACTGGTTGGATGAAGCAGAACACAGAGCCCAATTTGACAAGTTCATCGTCCTCTGGTCACATATTACCACCTCCGGAGAGACTTTTCCTATTACTTCTGTATTTATTTTTGTTATTTTCAAGAGTTTTTCTATCAAAATCTTTATCCACACAAGATTTGTAATCTAATTATGTGTAATTTCCCCGCGGTGTCAAGAATGTTTCGACACTACAAAGATTAAGTTTCTCTGGCGTCGTTATATTTCTGCTGTTGTAAGTTGAAGGTTTTTTTTTTTGTTTTAAACCTACAATTTTTGTCATGGTGAAGAAAGATGAATTTGTTCAAGAGCTATGTCAGCAATTCATCTAAATTCCACTTTGTCACCGCAGCCCAGTGGGACGTAATATGAAGTGAGTTTGCGCAAAATCTGTAATATAGCTGCCAGGATAGATTCCAGTCCTCATTTTTATGAGTATTGTCTACACAGTAGGACACTAAATTACCAGAACCAGTGAATTCACTTTGCTGAGTAGGAATTCTGCAGTGACAGCCATTATCAGGCTTCGTGTTGTTGCCGGGACTGTTTTTCCAGCTGTATTTGACACAAGATTTTGGGAGATTTGGGGAATTTTTCTTACAGGAATCGCACGTACGGTACAAAACAAGACAAGACCACACAATCATGCAGGTATCAAATTAGTAAAGTTTTCAGTACATGAGATGCTTTTGAGCCATGTTTTTGGAGGAGATGTGGGCACCCACTGGTTCGCTTAGGTAGGATGCCAAGTGCAATGTAAGTGAGAACCATAAAGTTGTCTTAAAGGGGTTGCAGAAAAACAGGACTACTTTCTTTCAAAAACAGCGCCTCTCCTGTCAACAGGTTGTGTGTGCTATTGCTCAGCTGCTGAGATGCAATACCACACACCACCTGTGGACAGGAGTGGCGCTGTTTTTGGAAGAGAGCAGCCATGAAGAAGCAGGACTGTCTTTTGACCCATCTATACACTAATAATAGAGTATTCGGACTCAATCATCTGTCACATCATCGGGGGCATCACCTGCCTATCTCAGCTTGTTGGTCAGTTTTTGGAGATGTGAAGCATTGGTCATTAGTAGGAAGCTCTACATTTCCACTAAAGTGACACAAGCAATACAGAAGAAGACGCATAGACTTCTCTGGAAGACGCACCGTTTGTCTGGCTCGTCACTGATAATTAAAGCCAAGCTTCGACAATTCTCATATTATCTTATTTAGTTATTTTTAGATAATTTTTTTTGCTTTGCGGCATCCAGACAGATGGGATTAGGATATTATTAAAACTTGTCTACCTCTCATTATATTGCAGCTTGTCTCAAAGCAATAAGCGTTCTCTGGACTCTGCTTATCATCCTGCCCATAGGCAATAATAATTAACTCACACGAAGGATATTAATTGAAGGAAGGGTCAGCACTACAAAGCCATCGTTATCTGCGGATTTATAAGGGATCTGACTGGTGTCCCTCAGGAAACTTAATTACTTCACTTATTATATTACTGTCTTTGTATCAACTAGCAGCGAAGGTAGCAATGCGTATAGGACAACTATGGAAAATCTGGGAACCGAAGGGTCTTTTTAATAAAAAATCAGGTCATGCTGCCATACTTCAGTGGGTTTATTCCATAGTGGCATCATCTATTCCAGCTGGTTCTGTTACAGCCATGGTCCTGCTTCCAGATGATAATGAAAAGTCTCATCCCAGTACTAAATTATTAGCCAGTTGGGCAATGGTCTGGCCTTTTGGGTCAACATGGAATTTGGTTTAACACAGGTCTGTAAAATGTGTCTACATCTATACTTGATTATATTCCAAGGAAATTCAAAGGCTTAGACCATGAAGAGACCGAGCATTATCAGAATTTTTAGAAGAGGTAGATAAAACTAAAATTGAAACATTAACCATGGTTCACACCAAAAAGAAGTGTCAAGATTGTTGTGCCAATGCCCATCAGAAGTCTTCTATAGAAATGTTCGCACTGGAGCATCTGTGAAGATTTGAGCGACATACAGTAGTACTACCTGAAATGCGGAAGCTGGTCATGAAACCAGTTTGGAGCCACCATGAAGAGGAGATCACTCTTTATCTACATTTCAAAGATTGAACCAAGATAAGGCATAAGTATGACCTATACCTCTGTGGAGTTGTCTCATGAAGAGCATCCAATACTATGAGCTGGAATGTAGATGTGCTCTGTAGCCAGGTCTCCTCCATGGCCACCAAGTCCTACTGCATTTCCCTTGCTGCAGCCATTGCATGTTTTGGCTTTCCCTGGCAAAATCAGCAGTTTGCTGTGGGGTGCTTGGAGTGGGACCCATGGTGGGACCATGTGGGTACCTTTGAAATTTCCAAAGCAGCCGCTTCCTCTGGTAAGACAACTCCTTTAAGGTCAACCAAGAAGGTCTGTTGATACGCAAAGCGTTTACAAGACCGTTGTCTAGATGGTCTACACCCTGGACCTGAGGAAACATTGAATATTATTGTAAAGTTCACAATCATGTGCGGTCCTCCACATAACCACCACTACAAAGAGTCTTTGCCAGAACATTTTATCAGACTCTGAATTTTCCAATACGACACGCTGGATCTAACATTGAAATAATTGTCTATGATAAACAGATAAACATTCCTTACCCTGCTGTTAATCTGCATGAAATGTCACTTCCCATGCATCAGAGAACTGGAGCATATTCTGCTCACTCCAGACCGCAGGAACGTCTGCTCGTTTCCACTAAACATTGTAGATGACACTTTTGCAAGTGTTTTGAATGTAAGACGACTTATTATACAAATCATAGGTGGCCTAAGATGGAGGCTGTTGGACGATGACCGGTGGAAACCCTTGGACAATTCTTTTTATGGACAATATCCAAGCTAGGGTATAATGTTCTAATTATAGAGACGGAGCTTCTTGTGAGAGATCAAAATGTTATTTTTCTGTTAATTGATATCATAAAATCGAATGTACAGTTCTTTGTATGGCGTACATAATGAGGTTGTGAACTTTAGTGCTTACTGACATTCAGAGAGATGAGTGAATATATATTTCATCTCTTTTAAAATAATTGAATCTTAAAATTTATTAGAGCCCTAAAACCTCTAGATTCTAGTAATGACACACCTAATGGACAAAGGACAAGGTGCCAGTCTGCAGATTCCAGAACACTGGATAAATCCCTCCCTCTGTGAGCCTTTCAAAGCACTGGTGTCATGGCGGAGGTTTGTGCCCACCGCCGCTCCACTCCTACTGATGGGCACTGTTGCTGCCTTGTTGACATCCGCCATAGCTTCAGGGATCCAACAGTCCAGTCCCGCCAGCATCCCCCTCTCCTTTCCCAGGAGTCCTAGCTGCCAGAGTAACGATGCTCCTTCCTCGCAGGTTGAGACTTGCTTCCTGCCAGCAATGCCTTTCTGTGCCTGTAGGGCATGTAAGCTCCTTCCAGCTCTTAAAGGGCCAGTGCACCCTAATGTTCCCCAGCCAATGACTTTCCCACCATGGGAAGATGCCTGAGCAATAGGTTCTAGTATGCTAGTTTTCTGCAAAGTCGTATGTTCGTTTGCCTGTTCCATGTACATACTTCTGCCTGACTTCTGGTATTGACCCTGCACCACCAGACTTGAATTTTTCCTGATTTCTCTTCTTACCCTGAGCTGGTGATCCTGACCTTGGACTGTTGATAATTTTGCATGTACTCTATCTGACCTCGCTCTGTCCCTGACTATGGCTTTGTCTGATCCATTGGTGCATTACACTGGCGTCTCCTGACCCCCCTGGGTCAGGTGTCATTTGAACGGAAACTACTCCTAGAAGTGGCAGCTCGCAGCAAAGTCCAGATCCCTGTACAGGGGTCAAAGGATGAAGACTGGGGGGGGGGGCACCTAGATAAGACCCTTGTGTAACAGAGCCCAAGCCAAATATGTTCATGTGACACCGTGGATTCACATTATAGTCAGTTGGCTGGATGTGAAATTACCTGATCAGATATATCCCTCACTCTGAGTCCTCAGAAGGGCCAGTCAAGGCAGGGAAGAAAACCTGGTCAGACGTAGGTCTCCCACATCTAGTCAGCAGTGCCAGGAGGAGTTATCCTTTCTCTGATTTCTTGTCTTCTTGACAAATAGGTAGAGTCATGTCTCCAGGCAGTCAGCAGATGGGGCTACTTCTTATGGAAAGTTCTGGAGCCTTATATGCCCTTGATTGCACCTAATTTTAATTACTACTAAAAAGCCTTTTTGTGTAGCTCTGTCCATGTGGCTGTGTGGTAGGCATTGCTAGGAAGCTGGCCACGTATGCCATACCTGCAGACCTGATAAATTAGCTCAATTTCCGAAATGGTGACACCCCCCCCCCCACCACCATCTTTACCATGAAAACAGTTAATGATATTAACTATGGAGCATTTTACTTAATCGACTCAACCCTTAGTGTTTTAACTCCTCTTCTCCCATTTAATTAATGTATTTAATTACCAAGAGTTCTGCAAGGGAGACTGCGCACTGCTTAAGGCAAAAATAATCTAATTAGTTTCTGTGGCCATGGACGTCTTGCATATGTAAATGTCTATGTACTGTAAACCTGATATGTTGCATTTTTAGCACATTTCACGATGGTCTCTTCATTGCGATCTCTGATGTTCTTGCATTAACAATTCTAATTACAACAATGTGCACAAATTGCACGATTCCCCCTGCAGTCTGTTTGTGCACACTAATGGATCTGTGCGATTCGCGCTCATTATTTCAAGATTCGGATACATGGCTGTATGATGTTGAGATTGGAGAGCAGTCAGACAAGTGGAAGGTGAGGGGAGAAGTAAGAAAAAAAAATCCCATTAGGACAATATGTTTTTGAATGCTTTGACCAGATTACCGTATTTCCTGCTGCAAAAAAAATAATGATGGCAACTGTAGCTTCAGTCTGCAGTCTTCATTCCTTCAATCTTTCCTTCCAGTTTTAAACCTGCTCCTAGTGTCAGACTTTTCTGGAGTGGATGTGTCCCTACCAATTATACATGCTGGATCTGTGTGTCTAGGATGCTGCTGTCTTCACTTTCTCTCATGTATTCCCCTGAAAACTGCCCTTCTTCCCTACCGCTAATCTCTGTGATCTGCCATAATTTGATATTTTCTCCCTCTACACACTCTGATCTGCCATATACAATATCCTCCCCCTCCCTGCTGCTGTCTCTAACACAGAGAGAAGCGAGAAATAAGAGAGAGCCATCAGAAGTGCTCAATGGATTTCTGTCAGATTCAGCAGTTAGGTGAAGGACTTACACACACTTTGCACAAGTAAACATGGCAGTTACAGTATTAATAATGACTATTTAAGAAGTAAAAAAAAAATAAAAATTGTGCAAAGAGACCAGTCTTTAAGATGACTGTGAAAGGTTGAATCAATTGGCTTAGAAAAGGACCATGTATAGGGTGATATCAAACACTACCATGTGTGGGCATCACAAATTGCCCAGAATGCCCTCAATTCACATTAATATGATTTTAAGGAAAAAAGGTGGTTGTGTGAAAACAAAACTGTTGCAACATTGTATCTGCTTGTAATACCTTACAATTGCTAGATTTACCCACGAGCCATGCACTTTTTTGTCTTTCATCCTCATTTAATTCACAATTTTATTTACAATTGTATTTTGTGGTTCATACCGTCTGCGTTGCATCCGCATTTTTTGCGAACCCATTGACTTTAATGGGTCCGTGGTCTGCATTTTCCAGCCAAGTATAAAACATGTTCTATCTTTCAGCGAAATGGAGATATGAATGATGATCTCTGTGATTTCCACATCCGTATGTCCGCTCCACAAAAAGAGAGAATAGGTCCTCAGAATGCGGATCACAGGCCCACTAAAGTCAATGGGTCTGCAATAAAAATGTGGATAGCACAGAGACATGGTTTTGTGCTTGAGGGCTATCAATAAAATAAAAAAATATTGCTTCCTTTTTAAATAAAAATAAATAAAAATAATAATAATATTCACTGAGAATTTGTATTTCTAGTAATACATGATCTAATAAAAAAAAAATAAAAAAAAAATTCTAGCCATGAGCTCAACATCCCTATGTCATCTTTCAGTCAATAGTGAGCTCCAATATCTCTGTCACAACCAGAAGAATTTCTATGTGTGGAATAAAAGGCATTCATTATCTGATAAAGATCTAGGCTACAAAGCTTTTATGGCAAACAGGAATTAATTACTTTTTTCTACATTTTATTTTAAGTCTCCTACTTTCTTTCTGGGCGTCCTATTGCAGCACATGGCTGCTGATGTTTTATTCTATTGTCTTCTTCTTTAAGAATTTAGCATTCAGTTAATAATTGAAACATTCTGTCTTGGAAAAAGAAGCTCAAAAATGGAAAAAAAAAATGTTTTTTAAAAACCCTTCAGTACTACAATAAGAAAAAAGAGAGAAAAATTCTGCAATAATTTATTCTCTGTTATAAGTACTCCCCTGAAGCTATGCTTTAATAAAAATTCTAGTCAAAAGTCAAACTCTGCCTGTAACTCAGTTTAAGCTGTTATCACACATTTATTAGAGATGGGAACAGCGCGATCCGCGTGGCCCAGGATCGGTTCATAGGCACAAATTCAATTTTCTGTCACATTGCTTTTGTCTTGTATGGAAAATAAAAATATGATACAAAGAGAATAAAGGAATTTATATTAGCAAAAGATTAAACTTGCTTTGGAGGCTGATGGTGGAAGCTTTTCATTAGCTTCCTCTGAACATTTATTCACCATGATAGATTATACGGAATAATGCTTCTTGTGCAGAAAGCGAGATGTTCAAGAATTTCAGGGGAAAGTATTAAATATCATTGGAAAAGAACAAGAACATTGGTTATAAATGTTGTACATCAATTTTTGTGTCTGTTAGTGAGAAGAGTCTCCAGTCTCCAACCTGTACTTAAAGGGCGTCTCCACCTGAGATTATATTTGCAACAGAAATGTATATTGATGACAGTAACAGGTAAAGAGAAATTTGGTTTGAGTATTGCTATCCTGCTGGCATCATTGCTGCTAGAGATGAGCAAATTTCATGTTAAGAGATTCGGCGGTAAAAGCAGAATTGCGTTATGGATTCCGTAACACAATTCTAGAGCCATTTAAAATATGAAATTCGCTCATGTCTAATTGCTGCCCTTCCCTGGTGACAATTCTTCCTATAGATAGGCTAAGAAAGCAATGTCTGACAACCTCAAATAAAATCCTTTGGCTGGTTACACTGCACCAAGCAAACAATGTGCCAAAGTGCCAGTCAGTAGATTGGAAAATACCTGGTAACAGAAGTCCCTTCCCTCTATGAGACTCCAAAAGTACCATTTAGGGGATGTAAAAAACCTAGTCACATGTCAGTGAGACTTCCAAAGTTGCAGTTTAGTGGTAGTGAACTAGCGACTATGACGCAAGTAAACAGCATGCCAAAGTGCCAGCCAAAGGGCTGGAAAGTACCCGGTGGTAATGGTGACCTCGAGGGTCCTGGATGTATTTCTGGAGTGTAATATAATTACAGGGTATAGTTACTAGAGAGGGGTCGTTAATCCAAGGAGTTCTTCTGATTGGAGTCGGGAAGGAATTTTTTTCCCTAAAATAAGGAAAATTGGCTTCCACTTTTTTTTTTTGCCTTCCTCTGGATTAACTTTCAGGATAACAGGCCGAACTGGATGGACGGAGAGCTTTTTTCAGCCATACAAATTATTACTATCTTACCTGATCACAAAGCCTCACCTTCTTCACCTACCTAGCCTTTTTGCTGCCTGAGGCGAAAACTGAAAAGTGCCCCCCCCATGCCAATTTCTTAACCTAATCCCTCTGCCACAATGAAAGTGCTCATTGCCCATGGTCCTTCCGCTGCCCACCTCTTGCCCCTACCTGTTGCTGCCTGAAGCGATCGCCTCACCTAGCCTCATTGGTGGTGCACCCCTGCCCTTTCCATGAGACTCCGATATACCTTGTCCATCTTCTCTATGAGACTCCCGGTGCCAATATGATGGCACTGAACTAGTGGAAGCATGGAAATTACCTGATGACATATGTCCTTCACCTTTGAGTCTCCCAAAATACCGTTTAGGGGACTAGGCACTTATTCCTTAACTGTGAGACCCCAAAGTTCCGGTTCAGTGGCACTAAACTGGTGGCTATGATGGACAATATAAATCATTGACCAAAGTGCCAGTCAGTGGGGTGGAAAGTACATGTTGTCCCCATGAAACTCCTATAGTGTCGGGTCACAGTCTGGTGGCACTGAACTAGTGAGAGCAATGCCCCATGTACAAATTCTAGCAAAGTACCAGTCAGTGGACTAGAAAATGAATAGCTACATATTCCGCTCCTCTGTGGGACTCGGAATTTCTAATCTAATGGCACTGAACTAGTGGATGCAATGCTCCAGATTAGTAATCTTCCATAGTGACAATCAGGAGACCGGAAAATACCTATTCACATAGGGGAGGTGCTCATGGTGCCAGTAAGTGACCTCATGGCTTCGGAAGAGGCTTGGACACTCAGTGGAGCTCCATAAACTCTTCAAACAGCTGAGTGGTTGGACTGCCAGGAGTCGGAGCCCCTCTGATCTGAAGACCTTTATGGAGGATATGTCATTAATTCTGAGAAAAACCTTTGTAAAATATTTACAATGTGATAAAACTAATTTGCCTGGAAAATAAATAACAGTGAATTCACTTCCATAATTCTTCATAAACACAAACAACAAGATGACTAATTTGTAGCTGGTTACTTGACCTCACATTTCTCATCGTCGGTGTGACTTCATACACACATGAAATCATGAACAGAAAAATTACTTCATGCGGGGGCACAAACACCTGCACCTCCATACAAAGCTCGGGGAATACTTCTCCATGGAGCACAATAGCGAACTCTCAGAAGACTTCAAGTGGCAGATGAGGAATATGAGAATCAGGAAGCTGAGAATAAAGTCATTGTAAAAACCTGCAGCTTCTCATTCTCTTTGTAACAAAGCGTTTGGTCAAACGGCCATTTTTTTAGGCTTTGTTGAAGGCTTTTTTAAGGACGGCCGCGCACAGTGAGCCTAATAGAAAACTGTACTGTAGCAGCAATAATCAACCGCTGGGGGACAACCTCTGAAATTACTAAAAAGGAGCCAAGTATCCACAGCGGCAAAATCCAGTTATTAAAAATGTACAAGTGATGGGTCAAATATCAGAAATTTATATTAAAAGATACATTACAGAAGTTATAATCTTGTAAATAGGAGCAGTATTATAGTAGTTCTATCCTTGAAAAATAGGAGCAGTATTATAGTAGTTCTATCCTTGAAAAATAGGAGCAGTATTATAGTAGTTATATTCTTGTACATAGGAGCAGTATTATAGTAGTTATATTCTATACATAGGAGCAGTATTATAGTAGTTATATTCGTGTACATAGGAGCAGTATTATAGTAGTTATATTCTTGTACATAGGAGTAGTATTATAGTAGTTATATTCTATACATAGGAGCAGTATTATAGTATTTATATTCGTGTACATAGAATCAGTATTATAGTAGTTATATTCTTGTACATAGGAGCAGTATTATAGTAGTTATAGTTTTGTACATAGGAGCAGTATTATAGTAGTTATACTCTTGTACATAGGGGGCAGTATTATAGTAGGTATATTCTTGTACATAGGAGCAGTATTATAGTAGTTATATTCTTGTACATAGGAGCAGTATTATAGTAGTTATATTCTTGTACATAGGAGCAGTATTATAGTAGTTATATTCTTGTACATAGGAGGCAGTATTATAGTACTTATATTCTTGTATATATGAGGCAGTATTATAGTAGTTATATTCTTGTAGATAGGAGCAGTATTATCGTAGTTATATTCTTGTACATAGGAGCAGTATTATAGTAGTTATATTCTTGTACATAGGAGCAGTATTATAGTAGTTATATTCTTGTACATAGGGGCAGTATTATAGTAGTTATATTCTTATATATAGGAGCAGTATTATAGTAGTTATATTCTTGTACATAGGAGCAGTATTATAGTAGTAATATTCTTGTATATAGGAGCAGTATTATCGTAGTTATATTCTTGTACATAGGAGCAGTATTATAGTAGTTATATTCTTGTACATAGGAGCAGTATTATAGTAGTTATATTCTTGTACATAGGAGCAGTATTATAGTAGTTATATTCTTGCACATAGGAGCAGTATTATAGTAGTTATATTCTTGTACATAGGAGCAGTATTATAGTAGTTATATTCTTGTACATAGGGGCAGTATTATAGTAGTAATATTCTTGTATATAGGAGCAGTATTATAGTGGCTATATCCTTGTACATGGGAGCAGTATTATAGTAGTTATATTCTTGTACATAGGAGGCAGTATTATAGTAGTTATATTCTTGTACATAGGAGGCAGTATTATAGTAGTTATATTCTTGTACATAGGAGGCAGTATTATAGTAGTTATATTCTTGTACATAGGAAAAGTATGAATGTAGGTGTATTTTTGTACTTGGAGACACTATTATGGTAATTAAGATGTTCATCTAAAAAATATTTGTCATAATAAGTTAGAAAAAATGTCTTTATGTAGAGTTTTTTTTAAAGATTTCACTTATTAAATTAATTTGAAATTGGTTTAGCAGATGTTGGTGGTAATTCTTGTCTTTAGTCACGGGGGTGCAGTGATGTGTTGTACATCAGGATCTGGATTGTCATACTAACATCATCAGTCTCGGGGAATAAATAAGTATCTCACAAACAAACACGCTAATTATCCGGTCATGATTATGGTTTACCTCTATTAATAAATGAAAAAAATCACACATGTGCAAATCAATAAGGATGAATTATGTAGCAATCCTGCTCATTGACGGCGTGAATAATCATAATGATATAGGAATTGGAAACCTTAATATTACATTTTCTTATTTTTATTTAATTAGTTTTCTTCTGCAAGGTGAATAGAAAGTTAGTGAATAAAGGCATGCTGGGTTATCATCCCCTCTGGTCTGACATGCTGTGAATGGCTCTCATACTATAAAATCTTCCATAATCATGTACAGGAATTAACTGATTCACTGGAAAAGTAGACGATCCCTTACTGGGCCAAATTATGAACACAATCAGGAGTTTCAGCAGAACACAACCCAATATTTCTAGATTTATCCCAGATTCCAGATCCTTTGTTGCTAAATGTAACAACTCAGCTGAGAATTGAGAATGAAATAAATGGAGGACATGTCTGGAGAACTTCAGGGTTTGTCTGTAGTTTGCTACCACGATGATATATAGTTTTGCAGATTAACTGCGCACAAAAAACGGTAGGATATTTTTAATCAATACTATTTGCAAAATTACATCCTTTCCTATGATACCAGCACTAAATGTGAGCTTTTAGCCATAGAAGTGCAGGAACATTGGAAGGATCAAGGATATTTCCCTTCAATCCTATAGAATTTCCACAGGGACTTTCCGCTATAATTGACAACCGCTGCCCTGCATGTTCCTATGCTCAGAAACTCTAGACAGGTGTGTCCAGCTCTGCAGTCCTTGAAAACTTTCCTCCTTCAGCACCTTGGACAGCTCCCAGACCGTGAGGCTCCAGCTCCAGATTCGGTTTTGCAGCCTCCCTTCTGCTGACTCAGAGATTTTTTTAGATTTGTACTTGTGGAAAAGCTCCAATGAGTGAAGACCAAGCGCTCGGGGCTCCAATACCCATCACATTTACAAATGAGTTCATAAAATTATGCCTGGTACTTGCCAAGCTTAGCCGGCTGGCTGTCTTTTCCTGGAGTCGGCGGCAGTCGTCTTATAAATGGGAGGTAGGTAGAAGCCTTAATGAGGCCACATGACGGATGCTGTTAATAAGTCAGACATTTATGGCCTACAAAACTCAATTTTCAGCGTTTTCGTTTTTTAAGACTGACATTATCTTGCTCGGGACTTTGCAAATTTGCCACATCCCTGGAAGTCTTCCCAGCGTGGAGGGTGAAAAATGAATCAGCCTACAGTTTTTGAGAGATAAAATTAGGAATGTACCTTTTTTCTGAAACTTTGCCCCAAGGTTAGAACACAAGTGACAAAAGCTTCTTGATAAATTTTGGCCGCCTTAAACGCCGGGACTGACTTTAGTTAAGCTGTGAAAGCAGATACAATGTATCCTCTCGGACGCCGCCGAGGCACGCGTTCTCCAATTATATTCCTGTCTTCACATGGATAACGTGATTTAAGAGGAAATCCAGAGATGACAATGAAAACCTCCACAGAAGAGGCAACTAAAGGCCTTATGTAAGATTAACCCCTTAAAGGGGTTATGTCATCGGAGGCATTGGTGGGATATTGCTAGGATATGCTACCAATGGGAGATGTGTGCAGGTCCTACCTCTGTGACCCACAAACAGGGCCCCCAAAGTGATTGAGGGCCCACAGCAGAAGCTAGGCCCCCCTCTATTCACTTCTATTGAAATAGCCGAGTGCCAGCTCAGCTCTATCTGAAACTCCCATAGAGGCCAATGGGGAGATGGCCATACATGTGTGTTGCACTCCCTATGTACTATGCACTATTTTCGGCACATGCTCAGTGTGCTCTCCTTTACTTTTGAGCCCCATTTTACAGATTCTAGTGATATGCACCAATGTCTCAG
Source organism: Bufo gargarizans (assembly GCF_014858855.1). Lineage (NCBI taxonomy): Eukaryota > Metazoa > Chordata > Amphibia > Anura > Bufonidae > Bufo > Bufo gargarizans. The sequence goes on from NC_058086.1 coordinate 48,202,027, forward strand.
ATGAAACAACCCCTTTAAAGGATACGGCCTCTCTTGGACTTTTGTTTTTAATTTTTTAATTTTCACATTTCAAAATGCAATAACTTTTTTATTTTTCCATTTACATAGTCTTACAGTGGCTTATTTTATTGGGGGACAAACTGTATTTTTAAATGGCACCATATTGGGGTACATATAATGTATAACTATCTTTTTTATTTTTTAGGGGGGGCGAGTGAAGCACAGCAATTCCATCACTGTTTTTTGAGTTTAGAATTATGGAATTCGCAGTGCCATACAAGCGGCGTGATATTTATTCTGTGTCAGTTTGATTATGGCGATACCAAATTGATATAGTTGTTTAATGTATTAATTTCTCCTAAACAAATGACAAAAAAATTAGTATTCATTGAAACCCAAACTTTTTGGGAAAATTTGTGTCTTTACTAGGATTTATTTTAAAAGTTTTCCAAACATTGTTTTTAAACTTTTTTTTTTACTTTTTATTTCCAGTAGGGTACTTGAACTTGCGATTCTCTGACCGCTCATGTAATGCACTGTAATACTTCTGCATAACAGTGTATTATGTCTGTCAGTGCCCGGGGCAGGGCCTAATAAGCTCCAGTAACTGGCAGTCACGTGGCCTATTGTTAGGCCCAAGGCTGCCATAGCAACCATCAGCAATCAAGCCACAGGGGGTCATAGGTTGAGAGAAGGACCTCCCTCCCTCTCTCTAACCATTTAGATGCCATAGTCAGCAGTGAGTGAGGGGCCAGCTGAATAATACAGCCGGCACCCATAAGGTACGACACGAGCGCAGCTCCTGAGCCCGCACCGTCATTGCGCTGTAGCAGAATGGAAAGTTGTAGGAACCACCTCCCTTCAGTGATGTATTATTACAGCACAGGGTGGGAAAAAGTAAAAAAAAAATTGTTGCTTTGTTCTAGAAACAGCACCACTTTTATCGATGGGCTGTGTATGGTATTGCAGCTCAGCTCCATTCAAGTCAATGGAGCTGCAATACTAAAAACAGCCTAGTGACAAATAAAACTAAATTAGATAATCAGACCCATAGCCTGGGGAGCAGTGATATTTACATTTAACCCCTTCTTTGAATACAATCTTCCATGCTATACATTGCGTCCTCTTTTATACATTGTATCAAACCTTCAGGCTTCTCCCTGCAGAGTCTTCTGAAAGTGTAACAGCTGATTTAAGGTGAACCATATTTATAAGACGTCTCTGGCGGCATTTACCAAATGTTAATTGTCAGTTGGCGCGAAGAATAAATGACTCAGGATGCAGACGGCGGAAAACAGACTGACATTTGTCAAGCTTAAGCATGTGTCGTCCTCCTGAGTCAACCTCCATTATATAGCATACAATTCCAGGTATTTATAGATTCAAAAATTTAAAGGGGAATTCCACCAAATAAGTAACAGCCCCCAATATGCAATCCCATTGTCCACTGCAAACATTGTTGCAAATTTGACCTCATTTACGCTCCGCACAGTTGCCTGACCAGATTGTCATATACATATTTAAAGGCAAAGTCTGACCGTACTGTATCATTCTGACTTCAAGGATGATCCCTGTGGTTGGACCCAATGCTTTTGGATAAAAAGGGGCACCTATGGCAAAATTTTATCAACCCATGATCTGGTACCCATATAAGCATTTAAAGGGGGTCTACATCTAAAATCATTTCTTTAACATGGCAAGGGTCTAGGCACTCAGACTACCAACATATGTGGATTTAAAGGGACAGACTATTCCTGATTACTACTGCTCGAAAATCATCATCCCAGCAAATCAATGACGCAACCCTCCTGCAACTTTATCTTAGTTCATTTATATTTTTATTTATTTATTGTATTTATTTATTTAATATATTTGAATTTCTTTTGTACATTTGAATTTTATAGTATTGTTGTTTTTTGTTTAGACTTTTTTTTTTACAGGCGAGGTCAGGCTCCATTCACCAGTTTAGAGGCAATGCCACATACAGTCATGTGAAAAAATTAGGACACCCTTTGAAAGCATGTGGTTTTTTGTAACATTTTTAATAAAAGGTTATTTCATCTCCGTTTCAACAATACAGAGAGATTAAAGTAATCCAACTAAACAAAGAAAACTGAAGAAAAGTCTTTTCAAGATCTTCTGTAAATGTCATTCTACAAAAATGCCTATTCTAACTGAGGAAAAAGATAGGACACCCTCACATGTATTCCCTCTTAAATTGGCTCAGATCTCACACAGGTATATCACACCAGGTGCACATAATTAGTAGATCGTTACTCTGCATGTTGAATGAGGCTTGCCCTATTTAAACCTCAGACATTTAGTTTGGTGTGCTCCTGACTGTTGAAGTGAGAGTGAGCACCATGGTGAGAGCAAAAGAGCTGTCAGAGGACTTCAGAAAAAAGATTGTAGCAGCCTATGAGTCTGGGAAGGGATTTAAAAAGATCTCAAAAGATTTTGAAATCAGCCATTCCACTGTCCGGAAGATAGTCTACAAGTGGAGGGCTTTCAAAACAACTGCCAACATGCCCAGGACTGGTCGCCCCAGCAAGTTCACCCCAAGAGCAGACCGCAAGATGCTAAAAGAGGTCTCCAAAAACCCTAAAGTGTCATCTCGAGAACTACAGCAGGCTCTGGCTACTGTTGATGTAGAAGTACATGCCTCTACAATCAGAAAGAGACTGTACAAGTTTAACTTGCATGGGAGGTGTGCAAGGAGGAAACCTTTGCTTTCCAAGAGAAACATCGAGGCCAGACTGACATTTGCCAGAGATAAAGTTGACAAAGACCAGGACTTCTGGAATAATGTTCTTTGGACAGATGAGTCCAAAATTGAATTATTTGGACACAACAGCAGAGGACATGTTTGGCGTAAACCAAACACAGCATTCCAAGAAAAGAACCTCATACCAACTGTGAAGCATGGAGGTGGAAGTGTCATGGTTTGGGGCTGCTTTGCTGCAGCAGGACCTGGTCAGCTCACCATCATAGAATCCACGATGAATTCTACTGTGTATCAGAAGGTGCTTGAAGAACATGTGAGACCATCAGTTAGAAAATTAAAGCTGAAGCGGAACTGGACCATGCAACATGACAATGACCCAAAACATACTAGTAAATCAACCAAAGATTGGCTGAAAAAGAAGAAATGGAGAGTCCTGGAATGGCCAAGTCAAAGTCCAGATTTGAATCCCATTGAGATGCTGTGGGGTGACTTGAAAAGGGCTGTACGTGCAAGAAACCCCTCAAACATCTCACAGCTGAAAAAGTTCTGCATTGAGGAGTGGGGTAAAATTTCCTCAGACCGATGTCGAAGACTGGTAGATGGCTACAAGAACCGTCTCACTGCAGTTATTTCAGCCAAAGGAGGTAACACTCGCTATTAGGGGCAAGGGTGTCCTATCTTTTTCCTCAGTTAGAATAGGCATTTTTGTAGAATGACATTTACAGAAGATCTTGAAAAGACTTTTCTTCAGTTTTCTTTGTTTAGTCGGATTACTTTAATCTCTCTGTATTGTTGAAACGGAGATGAAATAACCTTTTATTAAAAATGTTACAAAAAACCACATGCTTTCAAAGGGTGTCCTAATTTTTTCACATGACTGTAAATGAAATGTCATTTGTCACATCCTTCTCCTTCCAACGAGGGTTGTGGCTTTTCCAGTCTGTAAACCCTCCGTTATCAATAAATGAATAGGTTTTCTTGTCCCTTTCCAGCTCTGGCTCAGATTGTTCCCCCATGTAGGGTTCAATGGTATAAAGCTCAGTGGGGGCATCGCATGTATACATTTATTGGACTCTTATCTCCCTAATGGTCTTGGAATCCTGTGTCAGAAGCGAAGATTGCCCTGGAAGCTCGGAGCCGCCGTCTGCACGCTCTACATTCGCTTGGCTCGACGTTCGCCTGTTGCTGCAATAGCTGGGACTATTTCTGTGTTCTTGGCTCATCCAGAGTCCCAGATGCGGGTGATGGTGGCATGTGCACGGGTGGCTGGCTCCTTAGATTTTTTGGACACATATTCCATTAGTATTATGACTGAATGTGTGATAAATGTGGCTGCTGATATCAGCGGCTCTATGTCATTATTTCGCCTTTTTTCATCCTATCATTTCTCTTCACCGGTTTTACAATCCACAACGCGGCCAACATAATTACTTAATGACAGGACGGAAATATTATCTCAGATGCTCATATATTATCACATTATAGAGTTATTATGTCAATTTCATTTATTTAAAAGGGAACATTTTCTCAGATTTTCTTTTTATCGTTACCCCTTTTTTTAGCCTGTTTTTTATTTTCTAATGCAATTTTGTTTTCTTTTATTTGTGCTGTTGACAGCATTTAGACATTTGACAATGAAGGTGATGCCTGAAGGTGACTCATTGACTTCTATGGTGGGCATGCCCTTTGACCTGTCATAAAGCAATTGTGCAGGGAGGGAGAGGAAGTACGCTGTGACCACTTCCTGTGATGACTGGATCCTGTGTTATCTACAGATAGGTGTTACCTGTCATTGGAATCCTGCCTGTGATGATAATAAGATTACTACTGAGAAGTGATCTCTACCTGTCACCTGATCATGAGGCTCAGAGTGAAGATTTCAGAATTATTTTAAAGACATGAAAATGTTTAAAAAAACAACACTTTTTTAAACATATTTAAAATAATAATGATTTAAAGAATGTTTCTGATTCTGAATATGCATTTCTTTTGAAGGCGTTGTTGGGCTGTACATATTGAAGTCCTATCCTCAAGATATCAGATTGGTGGGGGGACCAGAATGGGACCTGAGCTACAGGACCGAACATGACCATTGGCCTCCACACAGTGGACTGAGCTGTTTTCTTCTGGTTCTGTCCCACCTGCTGGGTACAACTGATTGATGGGGGTCCTGGTCGTCAGACCCCCTCCACAGCAATGTGGTATGATTACCAATCCAGAGAATAGGTCATCAATCTCTAGGACCTGGACAATCATTTCATATGCTTGGTGCAAATCCAACTTGACTGACTCTACATGAGACTTTTTTCTTAGCTTTTGCAACATTTTTCTAAACAGTGTTGGGAAAACAGAGAAGAAGCCATTAAAGTGCAGTAAATGCACGATCAGGGGAAGGGGAGAAGGCAATCTGAAGCTGCCGGGCGAGTTGAGTTGAGGAGGCAGACTGGTAAACCTTGATGCCTACCCGAGATGCAGTAAGTGGCACATTAGCCCTGCAAAAGTGTACAGCCATAGGTTAAATCCCATCTTCCTGCTCAGCTTTGGCCCTCCTGAGTCTTGATATTTATCCCAGTTTAGAGACACTAAAACTTTAATCCTTAAACGTTCCAGCTCTGAAATGAAATCATTGCCTAAAGTGTTAATCCTCCTGATGGAGAAATCCCGATAACGGCGAGATCGCGGCTCGCTAAGCCGAAGCTAAGGAAATGCCAACAAAGATTATAGACAATTTACTTGATAATGAGCATCTCAGATTGATTAGTGTCTCTGTGGCCTTTTCAATTTTTTCCTGATCCAATTCATGGAGCAAGAATCCATGCAAAGTATCAAGATCAACCTCTAAACAAATGCAAGCGAATTACAGACTTTTCATCTTTATACGCAAAATATTCCAAATCAGTCTAGAGGTGAAGGTGGATGATACTACGATGATGAATTTTTGACCATGAATCTGCTCTGTATAGATGCTGGAATGAAAGTTCTACTGAATGATACTGATCCCTCCTGCTCAGACTCTGCGTGTGATCTGCAATACCACACGCAACCAGGTGTGGTGCTATTCTCTAAAAGGTGAAGCATGCCAGTGTCCTAGTGTTTGCAGTGAAGACAACTGAGGTCATCCCTCCCAGCCCATTGCAATGTCAGGGTGATAAGTCGGTGTCACCGCCAGACATCTGAGAAGCTCTGACAGACGTTCTTCAGAACCTCCTGCTTGAGGTTCTTTTGTTTTGCTTTCATTTTGTCATCTCGTTTCCCTCTCTCAGCTGTCATCTAGTTGCACTGATTGCATCCCCTTAAATCCCCTCCCATACTGCATCACTTTGCGGTTTATACAACTTCCTGGAGTGTGTACATGCTGGATGCTACAACTGATGCTTCTACAGATAAGTCTGTTCATTGATTTGTGTTTTCCTGTTTGCTTGATCCTAGGTGACCCTGATTCCCTCTGTATTAAGTGTAGGGAGCCAGTGGTCGTGTCCCCTCACTATTATAGGGTGTTCAGGTGTCATACAGTCGAGGCACGAGGGCATGCAATTTTCTATCATAAAGATCTTTGCATGGGCTGAGAAGACAGGGAGAGTTTCAGGGCTTAAATAGGGGTCACCCTTTTGTTCCTTAGTTTTGGATCAAGCCAGTTGCATCCTTATTTGTAACTTCTTGTTTTCTGTTACACCATCCGTGACAGTCGGGTTCTGTGGAAGTGTACCCTATTAGCGGAAATAGGCACCTCCTTCCTGAAAGTGACTCTTGCAATATTAATATTGTGACTCTTATATCCTTAAAATGTAAGGAAACCTGTCACATTGAACATGCAGTTGATGTGCCAGCAGCATCTTATAGAGCAGGAGGAACTGAGAAGATTGATATATAGTTTTGTGGGATGATATTTAGTAGAACTTGTAACTTATGGATTGAAATCCCTGAATTTTCCATACTTAGGAGTCCAGTGGGCGGTCCTAACCAGTGATTGACAGCAATCTTTGTATGTGGGCTTGTGCAATAAAGGCTGTCAAGTGCCAATCATTGCGTGAGACTGGACTTCTAAGAATGGAAAGAGCAGGATCTCATCAGGTCAGCCGCTGCCGGTCTATGACATACGGGAAGATTTGGCTGTATTTTCCAAGTGACAGGTCAAGGAGTAGGGAGCAGGTCAGATCGGCTGTTTGACCCATTCTTTGTCCTTCTCCATGGACACTGGATAAATTAATTTACGTTTTCATGTTTTCATTTTACTCCGAAGTTCCAGTTACTTTGTAGCTAAATTTTACTCTCCAAAAATGATATTCATAAAATGCATTTCTGTCTGGTCACAAAACGATTAAGTGTTACTCCTGCTGTGTCACTGAATGTAATCGGGAATGAGATGCAAATCTTATGCAAATGTTCTTAAAAAGTCTCCAATTCCTGATCGTGTGAAAGCAGTGGAGCCGGGCACTGGGACATCGCTCAGCCGGAGAAGAATTGTCACCATTTTACTGTTTACGTAGATTGGGCACATATTTTTCTGATTTTAACCTTGTAAAAACTTAGACTTTCTCTTTACAGCTCCTCCTGGAGAAAAACCCAGAGCTAGGTCCTGCATGCAAAAGATGGGCATGGTGAAATAGCGTCTGTAAGGGGCATAAAAAGGGGGTACAACTCGGGGGGGGGGGGGGGTAGGAGTGGAAGGGTTCAAGGTATTTTGTGGCTTGTGAAACTACTGATAGATTCTCACCATGATATATATTCATATTTCTACACCGTCCCCATTACCATCATGTGAAGGAACAGACGTTGCCACCATCTGAGCACATTTAGGGTTTATAAATTCAGTTGTCACTTTTTTCTGTCCCCCTGAAGAGGTTAAGGAATTGGCTACTTTTTATTCACACTTCACAATTTGTGTTCATTCACCATGAACTTTAAGTCTCCTTTTAAGTTTATGCATAGTAGAAATATTGCAAGCTCCTCGGGGGTGGCAACCAATATTTTGAAAAATTCTGAGGCCAACCCTCTGATTTCTGCCAGAGATGTCCAGTTTGCCATTACTCAGATCCACGTGGGGATTAGCCCCATCTAAGTAGTTGTTTGAGCCAAATATAAAATTTATTGCAAACTTTTCTAGTATCCCTCCTTATCATGTGACCATGGTGGACATTTCTTGCAATCCACAAAGACACTAATGCTCTCAATGCCACAATGACATCATTTCATCCTCAATGACATTGGATTCCATGGTAGTGGTGGACCGCCATAGTCAAGTGAAGCAATATCACTGTGGATGTAATGCCATCACATAGGATCCTTAGCAAAATGTGACTAAGGACCCAGGAGACCAGGGGGTTGGTAGCTGCTGAGGGGTTTGGGACACTGCAGACATGGCATAGACTCCTTCATTTTTTATGTGAATTCTGTGCAGTACAGCAGATGAATTCTCAAGAGAAGATGTCCCAGGCTCGGCCTGAATGTATTCTGAGTGTTGAAGCAAACATTATATATTCTTTTTATTCCTTTTTTTGATCCAGAATCACTTGAGGTGTTTTTATTTCCCCTGTTCTGTAAACCAAGATATCAGTGCATAATTATGTGCAGCGAAACACCGGTGATACAATCTGTAATCTCTTCGGTGCTAGAGGGGGCATGCGATGGGATAAAGATACGTGTGACCAAACAAACTGGATAGATTCAGAGACACAAAGATTCTGAAGAAATAGACATGGCGCCCTACTGAGAAACTGAATGCAAGTCAGCAGGGTTTTTTCTGAACTCTGTTCGGTCTATCTGAGAAATATCTGGTTGTGTTCTCTATTATAAATCCACTGTGTGACCGGAGGGCTGAGCGCCTAACATTTTACAATTTCATTGGTACGGTCAGCTACAGTACCTGTTTTTACATGTAGCAAGTCCAGGGTGTAACATGATTGTTGCCTATGCGCAAAGGTATACAGTGGAGGCCCAATATTCTTCTAAGACATCTCTAACCCCCCTCATGTGTGCCCTGACCCCCTGCCCATTCTCCTCAGACAGAGCTCTGTGGGATGTGAGACATTGAGCCATAGAAGAAGGGGTGGAGTAAAAGAGGAAAAAGACATACTCATGGGTGCTCTGATGGGCATGAAGAACATTGGGGTGCAACTTGCTAGACATGTTAGGCTCCTCTTCGTTATGGTGCCTTGTGAACAGTGTATTTTGCAGAATTTTGCAACATCCACATTTTCCAACTTCTCATAACCCATTTTTAGACTCTGAAAATGCCCGAAACACATAATAAATTCAGTGCCCATCATGTACTATCTTGATCCAATATTCACCGAAAGTCTGGGGCATTTTGCTTAGTAAATCTCCTCCATAATTTAATGTTGAGAGATAAAAAAATAACCCCTGGGACCTTTGATGAAGCATTCTTAAGAGCCTTTTGGGTGGTCCCAAGACTTTCACCACAATGCATGTCTATTTCATTATTGTCCCCTTCACTGACATGTAGAGGAACAGAAGTGATAACGGCTCTGAGTACACATTTGGTCTAAACATTCAGTTGTCATTTATAATGTCCCCAGAGGAGGTTGGGAAAGGGGTTAATTTTTTGGTCATACTGCAAAATCTGAATCACCTTGTTGATGGGAAAATTTGAGTCCTCATTTGAAGTTATATGTATTAGAGTATTACAAGCTCCTCGGGAGCGGCAACCAGTATTTTGGGTACTATGCTGCATACTTGTGCACTTTAGGCTTTGGATTTACCAACTTCAAAAACCCACGGCATTGATCTGCTGCGGATTCGTAGTTTTTCATGGCCTTAATCTGCATTCGGATTAACCCTATTGTAATATGTGTGGCTAATTACCACAGGTTCCACAAGTTACTTCCTTTTTTCCATGAATTCAAGACTGCAGTGGGAAAATTCTGGTCTGTATGAATTATTGATGTTGCGTCGAAACGGTAAAAAGGACCACAGAGGAGGCGCCAAAATCCCTAGGATCTAGGACTTGGATAGTATATAGCTCAAAGATAGAAACTTATGTGGTTAAATATACGCAAGTGGAGTAGCAATACTTACACACTTACAGGATGTATATAATCTCAGGGTCAATTAATATATGGTCAAACAATGGTAAAGATAAAACAATAATGTGCAGATATAAAATCAAAATATTGTCAAAATATTAGCGACTCACTGATTTTATATCTGCACATTATTGTTTTATCTTTACCATTGTTTGACCATATATTAATTGACCCTGAGATTATATACATCCTGTAAGTGTGTAAGTATTGCTACTCCACTTGCGTATATTTAACCACATAAGTTTCTATCTTTGAGCTATATACTATCCAAGTCCTAGATCCTAGGGATTTTGGCGCCTCCTCTGTGGTCCTTTTTACTGTTTCGACGCAACATCACTTTTTCTTTCCAATCACCTACCCTGAGGGCATCAGGGTTAGGTTGAGACCATTGCCCTCCTTTGCTCTACCAATAATTTTGTCCAATCGAGTTGAACCTTCTTTTTACACTGTCTGCCTTCCCTTTGGCGCCCTGCGAAGTTATCCCTGGACCCTCATTTCGAAGGCCCAGTGACTAACCCTCTCTTTTCTTCCCCCGTCTCTGTATGAATTATGGCATGAATTCTTACTGAAATCAGTGAGAGACACCTTGTGGGTGGATCTCACCCAGGTCTCAGCGTGGAATATGCTTTAGAATCAATTTACAAACATAAACTTAAAGTTACTAGCACACTTAACGTTCCTCTTTACAGTTATATGTAGTTAAATATAGAAAGCTCCTCGGGGGCGGCAACCAGTGTTTTGGGTAATATTCTGTATATGTTTGTATTATATAATGGCACTAACAATGTGCCCTTCGGACTTGCTGCTACCATATATTGAATAACTGGATGCACTTACTGCAGCTTCTATATTTCAGATAACATTCTCCTCTAATTTTCACTAATAAAATTAAACAAAGACGGGAAGTCATTATGTCTGTAAATAAGCTGAGTCTGTCGAGATGTTTCTCTCAATCCTTCCATGATTTCCTTAAGACCAAATGTAAACTTCAATATGATGAGAGCGAACAGTTGGAAAAACAAAGTTATTTCCACTAATGAGAAATAAATGAACTTCTAATATTACAGCTTTGGGAAATACCAAATGAAATCGACATTGTCAGAATTATCTCCATCTGTAAACAAAGTCTCTGCCTGCGAGACCGGGCGGAAAAACACAGATCTGACTTATCATAGGAAAAAATTACAAGAATTAAAATGACACTTTATGAATGATCATTCCTCTAAATGTCTTAAAGGGGTTTCCTGGGATCCAGCTAGTCCGCTTTATTTACACAGAACACATCTGTAGAACAAAGTTTGTAATATACTTATGTCCCAAGTTGCGACTACTCGGGAATTGGGTCTTTTGATGCTCCTCTTCTAAAACTCCAGGTTCCCTAATGTCACATCCCATATCTGGTTTCTGGCCTGGACTATGAGCAGGATGTCAATTCTAATGTGGACGGAGCCACAACATCTCTCTGGCACATATGCAGATATAAAAAAATTCTAAAGTTTGCTCATGCTCCAGGGAGAAAATAGATCTTGCACCATAAATAGCAGAAGTCACATACCATTTATAGCCCAGGCTGGAAGAGGACATGATGTTCATGGAAGTAGGGTTTTAAGAAGAGGAGCATCACGTTGATGGGTTCATAAATGGCCGATCCACGCAACTTCAGGATGGTATATCATATATATAAAAGTGTATTACAAACTTCCTTCTACAGGCGAGGCATGTATCATTAAGATGAGTTTGCTGGACTTGCTGGGTCCTGGACCCATTTAAAGGTAAACTCCAAAAACTGGAGCATTCTATTGTGATCTTTCATAATGGAGCCCATCTAAGGGATTATTTCCTAAGTATGTGGATCGCTTGTAGAGGCCAATCGCAATCAATCTAATGGAGTAAAATCATATATTGTGTGTATTCATACATGTCACCAGCACATCTAGACTAAGCTGCAAAGAAAAGCAACATGACAGCGCAGACCTTGCAATGGACCTTGGCTATCTTTCTAGGCAGCAGAGTACTGTTTAGACAACACGTTCTTCTGCCCAGAAATGATAATTTAGCTGCATGCATGAACGCTTGTTTCCCCAGATGAACAAGCGTTTCACTCATTTATCGAGTTATCTAAGGCACCTTGAGATGGGCAGATTATCAAGAATGAGCGTTTGTAGGAATGTTTATCCACGATAATCTTCTTGACAATTAGACAGTGCAAAACCATATTAAGGAGAAGTCCACCCCTGTGACTTTATGGGGTTAATTATTTATAAATAATTGAATGAATAAAAGAGCATGTGATTACCTGTAATACTGTTTGGCTCATTGGCATAACATGTCATGGGGCATGTGTAAAGGGCTTGACAACTGTTTAGAGTGAATTCCTAAATATGAGAATAAGATAGGCTTGACAAGGCTTAGTGAATAAAAGTTTACTAAACAATATCAAAATTAAGTAACAATCACTCAGCCTGTAACGATGGGAATGACCCTGTCAACCAGAATGCAACCTGGGACATGGCTGACACCCCGTCGCAATACAAGAGAGAGATAGTAACAAGTCAACATGTTACCCAATCAATGCCATTAGTGGAGCTGAAGCCTCTGTTACACACATAGAACTTTTCTAGCTCAAAGGCCCTCCTTAAAAGGTCTCCAATGTTTACAACGCATGCACAATGAGCTTAGTCCATAGGAATGCGGCTTAAAAACAATATTGCTCACAATATCTCACATTAACATTTAGTATCACTTAGTCACTACATAAAAAATTAATAATTAAAGGAAAATAACCACTAAAAATAACTGGAAATAAAATTGCCACGGCGACACCTGCAATTGTAGCAAAATACCTGATGGCTACGTCAACCATTAGGGTTCAAATATGCAATATGCATCCATTCTTTGGTCCCAGTATTGGGAGGGCAGTACAAAGTACAAAAAACTAGCCCCCATGGGGCCTATGATAGTAGCACCTGAAACTGGGGAACATCCTGATGAATACATCAAGCCATACTCTTTAGAGCATAGGTTTCAACGCACATCAGTCCCTTTATTTCTTGAATTAAGATAGTGGTGCACCTACAGTTTGGCTATGCCACAATTTACTCTTACAGGGCTTATGGTGCCAACACCTTCCATATCACAATTACCAGGATGGAGGAAGATACAAGATCTGAGACCCCATTATGATTGCCTGGCCATGACAATGATTTGATTCTCTTAGGTAAAGGGGCAGAAAAGTTTCATATGAACAGAATGTGCAAATTTGTTCAACAGAATTTTGATTAATTGCATGATAAGTAAAATGTGCAGTTTTATTACACAGTGCACATATACAATCCGGCTGCAGCCTCCATATATCCGGACACTTGCCAAGTTCAGTGGGGCGGTGATGATAAATCTCAGGCCGAGGCCGTATGTCTTTGCTTTGCTTTTGGTGCTCAGGTAAACAGCGCGCTCACCCACACGGCGAGCGGAGGCGTGATGACAAATTGGCTTCATTGCTGTGTCCCTGCAGCCGGCCTGTCATCTCACATCGTAAATCCAACGTGTCATTAAGAAAAAAAAAAGAGGAAGTCATTAAAAAATCTTAATTTACATCTTTATGGCCTGAACAAGGGAAGATTCCATAAACTTAACAAGTGGCTTCAGAAGTTTTTGCTCTGAGGCGCATAATCTAAAAGGAGACGAAAAGGGACATTTTACTACAATCGAGTGAAGCGGGATATTTTATTTTATAATGATATTCATTGCTTTCGGGAGACCTCAAGGGCTTGCACTCTTGTCTGTCAGACTGGAAAATGGAAATGACGCATTATTACAGATCTCTATCGGAGAAGATTATAACACAGGAAGTCAGTGTATACAGGATCTGATGATTGCTGCTGTGTTTATACCGGGCTGCAGAGAAAGTACACATAATATGAGAGCATGATCAATCACACATGGACATTGTCCTGTACGGAACCATAAACTGGTACACAGAGGGCAGCATTATAGTAGTTATATTCTTGTACATAGGAGGCAGTATTATAGTAGTTATATTCTTGTACATAGGAACAGTATTATAGTAGTTATATTCTTGTATATAGGAGCAGTATTATAGTAGTTATATTCTTGTACATAGGAGCAGTATTATAGTAGTTATATTCTTGTACATAGAAGCAGTATTATAGTAGTTATATTCTTGTACATAGCAGGCAGTATTATAGTAGTTATATTCTTGTACATAGGAGGCAGTATTATAGTAGTTATATTCTTGTACATAGAAGGCAGTATTATAGTAGTTATAGTCTTGTACATAGGAGCAGTATTATAGTAGTTATATTCTTGTACATAGGAGCAGTATTATAGTAGTTATATTCTTGTACATAGGAGCAGTATTATAGTAGTTATATTCTTGTACATAGAAGCAGTATTATAGTAGTTATATTCTTGCGCATAGGAGCAGTATTATAGTAGTTATATTCTTGTACATAGGAGCAGTATTATAGTAGTTATATTCTTGTACATAGGAGGAGGTATTATAGTAGTTATATTCTTGTACATAGGAGCAGTATAAAAGTAGTTATAATCTTGTACATAGGAGCAGTATTATAGTAGTTATATTCTTGTACATAGGAGGCAGTATTATAGTAGTTATATTCTTGTACATATGAGGCAGTATTATAGTAGTTATATTCTTGTACATAGGAGCAGTATTATAGTAGTTATATTCTTGTACATAGGAGGCAGTATTATAGTAGTTATATTCTTGTACATAGGAGCAGTATTATAGTAGTAATATTCTTGTACATAGAAGGCAGTATTATAGCAGTTATATTCTTGTACATAGGAGGCAGTATTATAGTAGTTATATTCTAGTACATATGAGCAGTATTATAGTAGTTATATTCTTGCACATAGAAGGCAGTATTATAGTAGCTATATTTTTGTACATAGGAGGCAGTATTATGGTACTTATACTCTTGTACATAGGAGCAGTATTATAGTAGTTATATTCCTGTACATAGGAGGCAGTATTATAGTAGGTGTATTCTTGTACATAGGAGCAGTATTACAGCAGTAATATTCTTGTACATAGGAGCAGTATTATAGTAGTTATATTCTTGCACATAGAAGGCAGTATTATAGTAGTTATATTTTTGTACATAGGAGGCAGTATTATAGTAGTTATATTCTTGTACATAGGAGCAGTATTATAGTAGTTATATTCTTGTACATAGGAGCAGTATTATAGTAGATATATTCTTGTACATAGGAGGCAGTATTATAGTAGATATATTCTTGTACATATGACATGACCATAAATGTCAGCATTTCATTGTCATTGACAACCAGGGTTTACAGTGAATGTCTTTAAGCAGGTATGATAGTAACATAGATATATGTTTGCTGTAATAAACATATTTAACTGACTTTGCTTGGCTAATAGCTGAATGTTTCTGGTTTATCTTCCATTTCCACTTTCTATTGAATCCACTTGAGCTCAGATTATGCAGCATTTCCCGGACTATGATTATTATTTGCAGCCATTCTATGATATGACACCACACGTTCTGCAGTCATCACTGATAAATTTGTGTCTGCAACGCGGTGAGTTTAGGAGAACATCCTGACATAAGCATTTAAGGACAAGATTAGTTGTAAATGTAGAGCAGCAACATCGACCCTCTGTGGCCCTCAGTCCAGACTCAGCAGATTTATCAAGCTCATTTCTGAGACGTCTCCAGGATTTCCTGCTTCTTCTGCAGGTGCCCTGATTACCGTAAAACAAGAAATCTTTTATGTTCTCTTTATATCGAAAAGGACAGTATACATCTAAATATATATTTAAAAAAAATAACACAAACTTGTTTTACTGCAGAACCCAAATTTAGTCATTCTGCAACCTTCTTGCAGTCTGGCTGCATCAGGCCAAAATCTTTCCTTAGGCTTCTTGCAGAGGATGAGAGGGTGGGCATGACTCTGAGATTATTTCTATGATTTTTTTTTTTATTCTGTGTCATGCTCCACCTCCTTATATATTATACTAGGCATGACACAATAGATTAGTTTTGCCTGGAATGTTCCTTCAAAGGAGTCCATTGTTTTCTGCCTTTTAGGTCTGTTTCAGGGTAATAATTGCAAAGAGGCTTGATGAAGACATCTGACTCAGCCCGGGAAGTTCTCTGCTAAGTTGGTTGACCACCTTCTAGAGTTAACACATGGAAATGGTCATCCCAGCATGCAGTATCTCCATAGAGGAATCACCTGCCTGCATAGGAAAAAACAATCTACTCAACATATTTGCTCTATCTTGTGCAAAGAGGTTTTTTTGGGAACCAGTATTGCACTTGCACTCCTGGAGCCCACCAAGGAGATGAGGACTCAAAGTCCATCTCTACAGAACATGTGCAGATTCCCTATGATTGCATTATTGTTGTCATTGCACACACAGAACTGATCATTAATGGGATCTTATAGGCTGTGTGTGGTCACCCCTCAAAAAACTGATCCAAGTGGTAACCGATTTCTCCAAAATCAACTGCAATCGGGGTTGTCTGCTCAACCAATTGGGTTCATTATTATAGACACTAGACTAAAATCCCATGCCACTCTGTTGGGTCATTCTGAGCCCATGTTTTTACCAAGTGTAATTCAATGTTTACATGATTTTTCTGAAAAAGCCATCATGTGTCCATACATTACATGATTTACAGAATTTATGGTCATTATATGACTTGTATTCTGCATTTTGTAGCAGTTTCTCCTCTGCAGGCTTCTCCTCTAAATGTTAGGAGATATTGATGTAGACTAGCTGCTATGATGTCTCCCATACACAGCACACAGAGAAGAGGAGATCCTGTCCTCCTGTCACTCTGCTGCACGCCCTCAGAAGCAGCTGCACAGCAGTGCTGAGCGGTGTAACTATGAATTCAGCACTGGGTTGGCATCTTCTTCTCCCAAACAGGGTCACACTGGCCCACCAGAGTACCAGAGGATCCTCCGGTGGGACTATGCTCCAACATAATAATGGGTCCCTTATAAAATAGGGCTTCATATAAAACATGGCCCCTAAACTCTAGCGGAGGATAACTTCTAGCTGACCTTGTAACCAGTAACCGCCAGATATCCTATTAAACCATATTGATGACAAGCCCTGAATGTGCAGTGATAAAAATATGCTTAAATGTGAACATGCCTGTGTCCTGTATACACAAAGGGTGGATCCTCAGAATCGCTTTGTTTGCTGGGCCCAAGGACATTCATTCCTCATCCCTCCCTTAGGTTCTTTGCGCAGCAGCTGTAACCTGATTTCTCAGCGTATGCAGTTTTGTGCACAGATTTTATCAGTAAATTCAGACAGTGAACAGTGCAGGAGGCACAAGGAGGCGAAGAAGTGGCTGATAACTAGAGAAAGAGGCATTTTTCTGTAATTAACTATAGTAAACAGTTTCTTGAACAAATGATTGATGGGGAAAATTAAATTTAGTTAAAGGGGTTATCCAATATCATAAACAGCCTCCCCATGTGCCGGGCCCCTCAGAGGAAATGTACTTACCCCGCTCCCTGCGCCGCTCCTGGTCCCCGCACCGCATCCGCTGCTTCTTCCTGTACACGGATTAAAACATCCGGCGTCGGGGGGGGGGGGGGGAGCCAATAGCAGGCGGAGACGGGGATGAGCCTCCCAAGAATCGCGGTTGACGCTAGGGAGGCTCGTTCCCGTCCCCGCCTGCTATTGGCTGACCCCCCGACACTGGATGTTTTAAACCATGTACAGGGAGAAACAGCAGGAGTGGCGCCGGGAGCGGGGTAAGTATATTCCCTGTGAGGGGCACATGGGGGGGGGGGCAGTTTATGATATTGGATAGCCCCTTTGACTTATAACTCCTTTAACTACACATTGTTACAACTCTTAGACAATTGATACAAAGTAGCCGCGGATCCTCCCACCGCCTGTCATTACACAATATCTTCAAACTGCAGACAAAGCACTAATGCTTCCTGTTACCATGGCATCTTATATAAGAAAGCTGGGGAAAGTTTTCTTCTGTCTTTAAATGTCACTTTTTGCTTTGTTGATATGTTTAAAGTTATTCACTTTTTTATTATTTTTAAGAGGCATCTTTTGTACTGTATGGAACGGCAGCTTATTTTGCTGGGGCGTGTAATTATTCTCATCAGCCCTGGCTCTGGTGGAGCCGATGCTGTAATTTTCCATCATGCACATCATTGGGACATTTATTATGAGCAGCCAGTTGAGTGGATATAATGGGTCTTTGCAGCATTGAAGAAAATGGAAGAAAATGGAAGAGTCACTAAAGAGTTTTCCAATATTCTGTTTAGTATTACATAATGAAAAGTTCAGCAACTTTCTAGTTTAGGCCTCATGCACACGACCGTATTTTGTTTCCGTGTCCGATCCGTTTTTTTTTTGCGGATAGGATGCGGACCTATTCATTTTAATGGGTCCGCAAAAAACGCGGACAGCACACCGAGTGCTGTCCGCATCAGTATGTCCGTTCCGTTGCTCCGCAAAAAAATAGTGCATATCCTATTTTTTTCTAATTTGCGGACAAGGATAGGCATTATTACAATGGATCCGCAAAAAAAAGGATGCCATACGGAACGTCATCCGTTTTTTTTTGCAGATCCGCAATTTGCGGACCGCAAAACACATACGCTTGTGCATGTAGCCTTACTTTGTGTTTGAACTCCCCATCATTTTCAAGATCTCAGAATGAAAACCTATTTATATTTAGAGGCTTAAACCACACCCTGAAAATTTGCTTTGAAGTCATGCAGCTTTTCAGCTTCTGATTGTAAGGAAAGTTTATATTCACTTACAGCAAGCAGAGATTTGGGAAAAAGTGAGGAATTAGAAACTTGAAAAACTCCTTTGAGAGGTGTTCTCTTCTTGTAAAGTGATGATAAGGTATCACAAGTATATGCTATTGCTTCATCATAATCAAAGAGGGTTCGCACCCACATGGACCATAGGAGCCTGCAGTCTGGAGACAACTCATTCACTTCAATGGGAGAGTGTTGTGGGCATGCTCTATGACCTGTGGAGAGATCAATGCAGAGGGAAGTGGAGGAAGTGAGCTGTGGCATCATCTATACATAGGTGTTACCTGTCATTGTAATCCTTCCTGTGATGATCATGAGATGACTGCAGAGAGGTGACCTCTACAGAACAGGAAGTGTCAGCTGATTGTGAGTCTCAGAGTAAAGACTGCAAGAGGTTAATAAAAAAAGAGAGGGGCATGGAATATTAGAAATAACATCACCAACAATTCTTAATACTGTGCTTAACATAAAAACTTGACTTAAACATTAGGTTGTTTTCTGATAACACATTATCTCTCTGGAAACTGCCCTTCTGCAAGAGCAGCGCTCCTGCGGCGCACTTCATAGTCATTCTGGATGGATGGCGCCATTACGTTGGCATCTGGGCAATGCTAGTAAATGCCCTCTTGTGATGCTGCTCTTTCTGGTAATCTCTGCTCTTTCTTAAAAGGGTCTAAAAAGAATATTATAAAAGTCTCAGATGTTTTTGTTCTGTTTTACAGCCGTTAATCGTGAGTTATGATCCTTCTGGCGCTATTAAGTCTCTCGTGGTTTCTAAGGATTGCAAATATCCCGCTGTATATTTTGCAGAACTGTCATGTGTGCACTTGATTTGTGTCTTGAGGATTACAGCCTTGTCCCTCTGGCAGACTATGGATGATTTGCTGGAAGTCCTTCTGTGTCACCAGGAGCTTCTGTGGAAAGAAGGATGGGAGTGATTGGTATACTTAACAGAGATTCTCAAGTGACACAGAATCCCAGCTCAACCAGTGATAAGTGATCGTGTCTGTTGAGGCAGTGGTCTCCAAACGGTGTCTTTCCAGCTCTCACAAGCCAGCATGTGTCTGTCGGGACATGCTGGGAGCTGTAGTTTTGCAAAAGCTGGAGAGCAATAGGTTGAATTTTGATAGATAGGATTTATGACATGGACAAGGTATGCCATAACTGTCTGGTCTCAACTCTGGGAACCACACTATTCTGCAGAACGGGGGTCCCACGACCTCCATCCCACCTGGTGAGATGATCACTGCAATCACTAAAGAGGTGGCCACACATTTGCTTCCATGGGAGTTAGCTAAGAAAGCAGGCTTGGCTGTTTG
Source organism: Bufo gargarizans (assembly GCF_014858855.1). NCBI lineage: Eukaryota > Metazoa > Chordata > Amphibia > Anura > Bufonidae > Bufo > Bufo gargarizans. The sequence goes on from NC_058086.1 coordinate 48,221,940, forward strand.
CTAGTCCCCTGCAGAAGTGAATGGGGACAGCCTTGCACATGTGCGGCCACCTCTCCATTCAGTGGCTAGAGGACGTCCCACCAAACTGGAAAAGGTTGTTGGAGCCCAGTTCTACTATATCAGATATATGGTGTCAATCCAAGAGCCGAGAAATTGCCACGGTGACTTCCCGCACTATCCTAACTAATTGGGATCTTGCTATGTTGATTTCCATAAAGGGGTCATAAGGGAGGGGAGGGGGGAAGCAATATTAACCTCACCGATCCCGAGTCACTGCTGATCCAGAACACTTCCAAGGTCCTCGTTGGTCTCTGCTTCCTGGTCCACATTCAGCACACAGGAGATGGCGGTCCAACCAGTCACTGGCTGACATGGTGACCCAGTAACTAAACGGGTCTCTCCTATAATTTCTTGTACGTTGAGACCGGATCACGAAGGAGACACCAGTGAGGACCCAGTGAGCATTGGAATCGGAGTGGGTTACTAAAAATGATACAAAATGAAAGTGATTACATTACCACTTTCCTTCCTTGTCCTCAATGCAAAATCTGCAACAGCCTCTCCCCATCTATTAATTGTCCTCCTATGTGTCAGAGGGACACATGCCACCAGCATCTGGGTGTGATGGCTTCTTCTGCACCTCCTTAGCTACTTTCAAAGTAAAAATCTTCAACCATGGTGGTGACTGCAGTTTACTGCTCTCTGATACTTCTTGCATTTGACCCATGGCTTGCCTTGGTCTACATTGAAGGGTCTAGACTCCAAAGGTCTGAGTCCTAGGACTTCATGTCATAACTTTTGGCTGAGAGAGTTGACAGTAACATCCCACTCCCTTTCCATACACCACCACTGACCAAAAAATTGCGCAGATGCAATACCAGAAAATTGCAGTATGTTCTACCATTACCTCAGAAAACCTTAAGTCTGTCTGGAGAATGGTCCCCCACCCCCAGCCCGAACTAAGAGCAAAGTCATGAACTTAAGCTTTTATCCTCCCTCACGGCTTCAAAACTATTTTTTTTTTTGTCTTGCAGAAGCAAATATGTGTTAAATGGGGCAATCCTTGATAAAATAACCATTGAGGATACCTGGGGAATCTGATGTCGATGAACTAAGTGAGCATTTGCATCTCACTGCTATATAAGTCATGCATATTTTATAAAAAGATGCCATCAAATAAGCGCTTCTTGTGCGGGGCGACATGCATTTCCATACAGATAACCATTTAGTAGCAATGCACATCAACGGGCCCCGTCATTTAGGAAATAATATCTTGTGTGCGCAGAAAGTTTGATTAGGTTGGCGAGATGCAATAAAAAGTTGTGCACATGAATAATACAAGGGAAGATGGCACCGCAGCAAACAAATAACCTGCTATGCTGCAAATAGAAGATCTAAAGTAAGAGGGAGCTCAATTTATGGGGGGGGGGGGGGGTTAAAAAATCCAATTGGACTAGGACATTGCATTAGGCATCCAGTTTAGAAAACCCATTTTCATACATCACATCAGAGGATTCTTGGTTAATACTAAGGGGGGCTCCTCTGATCAGGATTCTAATCTCCTGATCCTGAACTGTTATAAAGTGTCTCTCACTCTCTGGAGGACCCATCCTGTCCCGCATTGCATAGACAACCCGTTGATGTGAATGGACATTGTGTAATACTTCATTTCCCCTGTGATGGCACCACAGGGACTCATTGCCAGGTTTTCCCACAGATCACAGATGATTACTGAGGGCCCAGAAGTGGCAAATTTTGCTATAAATTTTGTCATGGTACGCTTTTAATTAATAGGAATTGCCTAAAGTGAAGACCACCTTTAAAGGGGTTGTGCACTTTTTTTTTGGGGGGGGGGGGGGGGGGGGGGTTTAGCAATGGCTCCTGCTCCTTCTCTCCCCGGCCTTAGCTGCTCCACTCTGCATCCAGGATGTAAACCTTCTTATTTTATGTGGCTGCAGCCAATCCCTGTCAAATGGTCACATGATGCAAGGGGGGGGGGGGCAGGTCAACACTGCGGCCAGCGATTGGCTGCAGCTGCGTCGAAACAGAACTTTACATCCTGGGAATGCAGCCAAGCAGATGAAGCTGTTGCATCCTCCCTATACGACTTCCTTTCTTTTACAGTCCTTCAAAAACTGCATGAAGCTTTGGGGAGGGGCTGTGACAACCACAGGGCGAAAGATGTTATGAACACATAATCAATGGCTGCAAAGGCAAATCTTAGATTATAGGGGCGGGGCCTCGACAACCACTTGTTATCATGATAAACTCGAAGAATCCGATGAACGCCCCCAATCAACATCTACAGTGACTGCATGTGTAATCTACAGATTATAGGGGCGGGGCTGTGACAACCAGCCTCATCGTGAAAATGGTGATGATGGTCACAGAGCATGCCCACAACTAGGTATATAGATATTACTTGTCACCATAATCCTGCTTGGGATGATAATGAGACAGCTGCTGAGAAGCCATCTCTAGGATGTATCAGCTTATTTGTAAATATAGACAATGACATGGAAATGAAACAAAAACTTCAAAACATGTTTTCATATAAAAAATAAAAAAATAATTTAAAATTACAATTCATTTCCTGATAAAAATGTTCCCATTAAAGTAGCAATAGATGTGTTTTTTTTTTTAGCAATGCCTAATGCATCATCAGCTGAGAAAGGGTCTGAGTAGCCGCCCAACATGCGGCGCAGAATACCAATAAGGGCTCGCGGAATTTATGCTTAAATATTTCAGTGCAGAATGAATAAAAATTCATCTTCCCGGAGTCAACAGCACTTTACTTTCAGCTTTATTTGGTGGGGATTTGATAAATATTCACCATGATAGCAATGAAAGCCTTTATTCCGAACTCCCTGGGTCCGCGCCAAGAAATTACTTACATGATTACCTCCCCGCCATTTACAGGACGGTGGAGCCATTAGACGATTATGTGAGACAGGTGAGAGGAATTCAGCATCGAGTGGAAACTTATCAGCCACCGGCCAAAAATGTCACATTAATTGAACGTTTCATTCCTGGTGATGGATCCTGTCGGGTCTGGCAAAGGAACCGAGGATCCAAGCAGCGGAGTAAGATTACGAGAGATTACTAATCAGGTACAGAGGAAGAGCATGCGCTGGGCTGTAAGAGACCGACATAGAAATACAGGGAACAAAAGGAGCTACGAAAAGCCAAGTCATTCCTCATACCCCAAACAGCAGCGTCTACCGGACACAGCAGGGACTCTGGCTTAAAGGAACTGTCCACTGGTGTCTGAGGTAGTCCAGAATCCACCACCCATCGCATCAGAGCTTTAAGTTACTTCTCTGTCAACTCTCATGCTTTAAACTGCATATTTACCAGTATATACTGGCTTATATATAGTGATATGGACCATGCTGGTATAACCTGGGTATCCCCTGTATATAATTATATATGTACAGCTGGTATAAGTTATACATCTTCTTGTATATAGTGATATGGAACATGCTGGTATAACCTGGGTATCTCCAGTATATAATTATATATGTACAGCTGGTATAACCTGGGCATCTCCTGTATATAATTATATATGTACAGCTGGTATAACCTGGGTATCTCCAGTATATAATTATATATGTACAGCTGGTATAACCTGGGTATCTCCTGTATATAATTATATATGTACAGCTGGTATAACCTGGGCATCTCCTGTATATAATTATATATGTACAGCTGGTATAAGTTATACATCTTCTTGTATATAGTGATATGGAACATGCTGGTATAACCTGGGTATCTCCAGTATATAATTATATATGTACAGCTGGTATAACCTGGGCATCTCCTGTATATAATTATATATGTACAGCTGGTATAACCTGGGCATCTCCTGTATATAATTATATATGTACAGCTGGTATAAGTTATACATCTTATTGTATATAGTGATATGGAGCATGCTGGTATAACCTGGGCATCTCCTGTATATAATTATATATGTACAGCTGGTATAAGTTACACATCTTCTTGTATATAGTGATATGGAGCATGCTGGTATAACCTGGGCATCTCCTGTATATAATTATATATGTACAGCTGGTATAAGTTATACATCTTCCTGTATATAGTGATATGGAGCATGCTGGTATAACCTGGGCATCTCCTGTATATAATTATATATGTACAGCTGGTATAAGTTATACATCTTATTGTATATAGTGATATGGAGCATGCTGGTATAACCTGGGCATCTCCTGTATATAATTATATATGTACAGCTGGTATAAGTTATACATCTTCTTGTATATAGTGATATGGAGCATGCTGGTATAACCTGGGCATCTCCTGTATATAATTATATATGTACAGCTGGTATAAGTTACACATCTTCTTGTATATAGTGATATGGAGCATGCTGGTATAACCTGGGCATCTCCTGTATATAATTATATATGTACAGCTGGTATAACCTTGGCATCTCCTGTATATAATTATATATGTACAGCTGGTAAAAGTTACACATCTTCTTGTATATAGTGATATGGAACATGCTGGTATACCCTGGGTATCTCCTGTATATAATTATATATGTACAGCTGGTATAAGTTATACATCTTCCTGTATATAGTGATATGGAGCATGCTGGTATAACCTGGGCATCTCCTGTATATAATTATATATGTACAGCTGGTATAAGTTATACATCTTATTGTATATAGTGATATGGAGCATGCTGGTATAACCTGGGCATCTCCTGTATATAATTATATATGTACAGCTGGTATAAGTTATACATCTTCTTGTATATAGTGATATGGAGCATGCTGGTATAACCTGGGCATCTCCTGTATATAATTATATATGTACAGCTGGTATAAGTTACACATCTTCTTGTATATAGTGATATGGAACATGCTGGTATACCCTGGGTATCTCCTGTATATAATTATATATGCACAGCTGGTATAAGTTATACATCTTGTATATAGTGATATGGAGCATGCTGGTATAACCTGGGTATCTCCTGTATATAATTATATATGTACAGCTGGTATAACCTGGGCATCTCCTGTATATAATTATATATGTACAGCTGGTATAAGTTATACATCTTCTTGTATATAGTGATATGGAGCATGCTGGTATAACCTGGGTATCTCCTGTATATAATTATATATGTACAGCTGGTATAAGTTACACATCTTCTTGTATATAGTGATATGGAGCATGCTGATATAACCTGGGCATCTCCTGTATATAATTATATATGTACAGCTGGTATAACCTGGGCATCTCCTGTATATAATCATATATGTACAGCTGGTATAACCTGGGCATCTCCTGTATATAAATATATATGTACAGCTGGTATAACCCGGGTATCTCCTGTATATAATTATATATGTACAGCTGGTACAAGTTATACATCTTCTTGTATATAGTGATATGGAGCATGCTGGTATAACCTGGGTATCTCCTGTATATAATTATATGTACAGCTGGTATAAGTTCTACATCTTCTTGTGTATAGTGATATGGACCATGCTGGTATAACCTGGGCATAATCTTTTTGATATTTTATATACAAAGTTAGATACACATTTGTGACATATTTTGTATGACACTGTATATAATTGTATAATCAACATTTCCAGGAGTGCAGTTAGTAGGAGTATAGTTACTCATAGATTAGAGCCGTATTTGTGCACATTTGGTCTTTTCCACATTATATCCTGTAGAACTTTTTTTCCTTTGAATATAAGAAAGTCATTTTATTTGCATTTTCAGCTCATCAGGAGGAATCTGCTTATCGAGCGTTAAATTCACATGAATCATACCGGGAGAAAAATGTTCTGTGTGAAAATGTTGCTTCATTTGTGTTATTTTTAGCTTTTTTTAGACTCTTTTTTTCCCTCCACCTTGAAAATACGGTTATTGTAGTAAACACCTAATTTCTCTGGGGAGTGATAACTTCTTATCAGTTGTACAGCAGCCAACAGGTGTTGTCTGCGCCGACTGCTAATGTAATCCTTTAGTAACAGCCAGAGTCTCAAACACACGGCCTTCCTTATACGTCTTTGAAAACTATTTCGTACTTTATGAAAGGAAATCTCACAAGACTTGATTATGCTAACACAAGCATTATCTGATTGAATATTTCAAGTGTGAAATCCATTTGAAGCATGCCCACATCTTGCACCGGAGACTTAAAAGACCCTTCACCATATGTATCGGAAAGATTGGGAAAGGATTAAGCTGGGGGATACAGATAATTTAAACCGCACCAGCTCCGGGAGAAGCAGAATGGTTTCCTTGCGGATGCGCCTTGACTCACGCTCATTGTGAGTAGCAGGAGATTCTGCAGAAGAAATAGGTTTCTCTTCTAAGAGATGCCAACTGGCGCCAACACCTGGAAATATTCTCATGTTGATAGGGGCAAGCCGTCACCATTTTTGAGGATCAGTCCTTATTATGTAGGAGACAAAAATAACATAAAATATTAATAAAGAAAGAAAACAAATGACTTTTTTATATCTATACATGGCGCAATTGGCGACAGTCAGCATTGGGCCAATGCAAAGCAGATTGAAACATTGTATATCTGCAATAAAACATTGTATATCTATATTGAAACATTGTATATCTGCAATAAAACATTGTATATCTATATTGAAACATTGTATATCTGCAATAAAACATTGTATATCTATATTGAAACATTGTATATCTGCAATAAAACATTGTATATCTATATTGAAACATTGTATATCTGAATTGAAACATTCTATCTCCAGTCTAGTAGAGCATTACTTTATGGTAAATGGAGTTTGGTGTTATTCACACTACTGTTCCTCATGGTTCGCAAATAGAATGCCAGCTCTAAAGTGAAGACTGACACATATGTAGAGCAGACGGATGGAGGAACAGGTAAATACAGGGGCTTCTAATGCTATGAAAAGCTAGAATGACATAACCAATAAAAATGAGATATTGTCCATCATTTTTGTCTTTTGGACTGCTCATAGGTCTGACTTTTGAGACCACCCCCAAAAACATTCATCTAAAATATGCTTTAAAGCTGCCTATATTTGGGGGATGTCCTCTCAATTGTATGGGGCTTCTATACTGATAACCCCCCCAGCCCCCGCCCCTGTATACCGCTATATGTTTTGCACTGACTTGTCCTTCAGACTAGACCCTCAGCATGGAGCAGTTTGCAGCGCGCCGCGCAGTGAGGCTCCTGCTCACCTGGTGGGTGCTGAGGACGGATAATGAACATTTCAAGGAACATTAATGTTAATGAACAGTAAGTAAGAGATTTGTTAAGTAAATTGGGTTAGTGAGATGTGATTAACACCTGGAATGATGCGGCTAAGGGCAGAAGAATGGCGGCTGCAGCTCACAGGTTCCTGGGAAATAGATTTAGGATACCAGAGAGAATCCAAATGTACAACCAAGAAGTTTTATCTCTGTCAGATTCAATTTAACTGAAAGTTATTCTACAGCATTATGTGAAAAATCAGCCAACAGGGGAGCGAAACTAAGAGCAACGGAACGATATACAGTAAATAAGTAATAAGAGGACGAAAGCAGTCCAGATATAAAGAAAAAGTATCTCACTACTAGATAAATGTACATAGGAGCAGCATTATAGTAGTTATATTCTTGTACATAGGAGCAGTATTATAGTAGTTATATTCTTGTATATAGGAGGCAGTATTATAGTAGTTATATTCTTGTACATAGGAGCAGTATTATAGTAGTTATATTCTTGTACATAGGAGCAGTATTATAGTAGTTATATTCTTGTACATAGGAGGCAGTATTATAGTAGTTATATTCTTGTACATAGGAGCAGTATTATAGTAGTTATATTCTTGTACATAGGTGCAGTATTATAGTAGTTATATTCTTGTACATAGGTGCAGTATTATAGTAGCTATATTCTTGTACATAGGAGCAGTATTATAGTAGTTATATTCTTGTACATAGGAGCAGTATTATAATAGGTATATTCTTGTACATAGGAGCAGTATTATAGTAGTTATATTCTTGTACATAGAAGCAGTATTATAGTAGTTATATTCTTGTACATAAGGGGCAGTATTATAGTAGTTATATTCTTGTACATAGGAGGCAGAATTATAATAGTTATATTCTTGTATATTGTATATAGGAGCAGTATTATAATAGTTATATTCTTGTATATAGGAGCAGTATTATAGTAGTTATATTCTTGTACATTGGGGCAATATTATAGTAGTTATATTCTTGTACATAGGAGCAGTATTATAGTAGTTATATTCTATGCATAGGAGCAGTATTATAGTAGTTATATTCTTCTACATAGGAGGCTGTATTATAGTAGTTATATTCTTGTACATAGGAGGCAGTATTATAGTAGTTGTACATAGGTGTCACGACTGGCGGTGGGGGAAACCCCCAGCCGTGTGGTGCCAGGAGATGATAGGGTTACCCCTTGGCCGGGACCACAGAGTTAGGAAGCAGGTCACCTCCTATTGCGTCCCTAACGCTGACCCTGTCTCCTGTCAGTATGAGCCAACCTTGGTGGTAGGAGGGCTCATACGCCGGAACCTAAAAGTCCCTACGAGCCCTCAAGTCGGCCCTGAACTAGGGGACAGAGTCAGACGCCCTACTCCTCCTAGGCACGGAGGAGCAGGAGTCTCAATGGCCAAGCAACACAGGGGGAACATCAACAGACATATGGAAATGACAGGTAAGTGAGACTAGTCCTGCACTTACCTGCCACAGACACACAAACCTGGAACCCATGAACAAGTGCTGATGTCCACAGCAACATAAAGGACACAGCACACACCAGACATAACATGGGAACCCAGGAAACCATATGCTGCACCAACAAAGAGACCACACAAACATCTTCTGAACACCAAACATGAATTTAACTAACGAAGATTTATGAACAGAAGGATGGTCCCCACCAAGCAGATGGAGGAGACAGGAGGCTGCTCCAGCCAGCATGGCTGGGAGCAACCTACTGAACCAAGCCAGGGACTGAGGCTTTATAGGCCAGGTGGCCACACCCACGGTCAGACACACCCAGTGACTCACAGACACACTGGGAAGGGAGTTAACCCTTCCTACACCACAGAAGGGAAAACACACATAAAGGGGAAAGCACATAAACTCACTCACCTGCCTCCGACGGCAACGGCATGCGTGGCAACCGTGTCCTCAAGAACAGCCAACGGGCCTAGACACTTCCACAGCATGCAAACATCACCAGACGTTGCCGCGGACAACCGCAGGTGAAGGGAGGAGTCCAAGTGCATACAAACACCACCTCGTGCACAACAAACAGACAAAGGGAGTGCACACAAAAACACGTTGTCAAGGGCAACCACACGCATGCCTATTGTCCGCGGCAACCGCACCTGAGGCAACAACGAAGTGCTCCCAGCTGCGGTTGACAACGGAAAACCGCGGGCAACAGCATGCGGCACCCAAGGAGTCACGACCATGACCAAGGGTCGTGACAATAGAAGGCAGTATTATAGTAGTTATATTCTTGTACATAGGAGCAGTATTATAGCAGTTATATTCTTGTACATAGGAGCAGTATTATAGTAGTTATATTTTTGTACATAGGAGCAGTATTATAGTAGTTATATTCTTGTACATAGGAGGCAGTATTGTAGTAGTTATATTCTTGTACATGGGAGCAGTATTATAGTAGTTATATTCTTGTACATAGGAGCAGTATTATAGTAGTTATATTTTTTTACATAGGAGCAGTATTATAGTAGTTATATTTTTTTACATAGGAGCAGTATTATAGTAGTTATATTCTTGTACATAGGAGGCAGTATTATAGTAGTTATATTCCTGTACACAGGAGCAGTATTATAGTAGTTATATTCTTGTACACAGAAGCAGTATTATGGTAGTTATATTCTATACATAGGAGCAGTATTATAGTAGTTATATTCTTGTACACAGGAGCAGTATTATAGTAGTTATATTCTATACATAGGAACAGTATTATAGTAGTCATATTCTTGTACATAGGATCAGTATTATAGTAGTTATATTCCTGTATATAGGAGGCAGTATTATAGTAGTTATATTCTTGTACATAGGAGGCAGTATTATAGTAGTTATATTCTTGTATATAGGAGCAGTATTATAGTAGTTATATATTTTTTACATAGGAGCAGTATTATAGTAGTTATATTTTTTTTACATAGGAGCAGTATTATAGTAGTTATATTCTTGTACATAGGAGCAGTATTATAGTAGTTATATTCTTATACATAGGAGCAGTATTATAGTAGTTATATTCTTGTACATAGGAGCAGTATTATAGTAGTTATATTCTTGTACATAGGAGCAGTATTATAGTAGTTATATTCTTGTACATAGGATCAGTATTATAGTAGTTATATTCTTGTACATAGGAGGCAGTATTATAGTAGTTATATTCTTGTACACAGGAGCAGTATTATAGTAGTTATATTCTTGTATATAGGAGGCAGTATTATAGTAGTTATATTCTATACATAGGAGCAGTTTTATAGTAGTTATATTCTTGTACACAGGAGCAGTATTATAGTAGTTATATTCTATACATAGGAGCAGTATTATAGTAGTCATATTCTTGTACATAGGAGCAGTATTATAGTAGTTATATTCCTGTATATAGGAGGCAGTATTATAGTAGTTATATTCCTGTACATAGGAGCAGTATTATAGTAGTTATATTCCTGTACATAGGAGCAGCATTATAGTATTTATATTCCTGTACATAGGAGCAGTATTATAGTAGTTATATTATTGTACATAGGAGCAGTATTATAGTAGTTATATTCTTGTACATAGGAGCAGTATTATAGTAGTCATATTCTTGTATATAGGAGCAGTATTATAGTAGTCATATTCTTGTATATAGGAGCATTGCTATAGTGGTTATATTCTTCCTAGGTGTCGGACCCCCACAGATCATACACTGATGGCCAATCTTGAGGATAGGTCATCAGTATTACAATTGTTAAACCCCTTTATGGAAGTTTTGAGACCTAAGCATCAAAGGATGCTCTCTTATGAACATCCTATCAGTGCAGCGCCTCCTTGTGTTCATGCAAATAACAGCAAGCACAGGCCTGTTGATGTATCAGGTAATTCTGAAGCACATTGTTTTTGCAATCAGTGCAGTCTCCGCTCGGCTTCATGTCGGGTCACTCTTAGCAGGTAGCTGACATATTCATGGCACATTCTGTAAATATACTTTCTATTTCTTAACGAGCAGTAATTAATGTCCCTGAGCAGAAGCATTAATTAATCATTCAAAAACAGTTGGAGAAAAGCCAATTAGTGCAGGTTTCAAAGTTATTTTCAACTAATTTAAGTTTTGAGCCTCATCAGGAAAACGTATTCAACTTCCGTTACTCATTATAAATGTGGTTGGGAATGTAAAAATCTGTGATATTGGGTAATAGGTGGCTTAGATACACAGCTCATCATTACTCTATCACATGTAGCAGGTTTAGATATAGCAGCTTTGTATTATAGTATCACTCATAACAGGTTTAGAAATAGCAACGTATGACAGACTTAGATACAGCAGCTCAATATGCAGTTTTGCATTAGGCAGGCTTAGATACAGAAGATCACCAGATAATATCACACATGATAGTCTTAGATAAAGCCAAGTAGCAACCCAGTACTGTATCACACATGCTAGGCTTATAGGGACAGTCTTACACTTCATAGATGCCTTGCTCAGAAAACTGTATGACGCATAATAGGATTAGATACACAGGCTCACCATACAATATCAACCATGATAGGCTTAGATACAGCAACGTGTGCTAGGCTTATATACAGTGACTTAGAGAACAGAGTTACACATGATAAGCTTAGATACACGGTTTGGTAGACAGTATCCCACATGATTGGCTTAGATAAATGGGATCTTTATGATGTATGACATTCTTGGTACACAGACTGAGCAGCATACCTTTCCTTTAAGATTCTATTATATGATGGGTAATGTAGTATATGTATACAGCTGATTGGATGTGATTGTCCCATTATTTTGTGTTGATCTGTGGGTATAGCCAAGACAAGCAGAAGGATCTCCACTAATATGCCATCATTGTAACGATGTATCCATGTAACATTTCTGTTTCCTTCCGCTGTGATGTGTTCCATGAAATGTCGCAATGTAACTTACAGAACATAAATCCCGTCTTCCTCACTGTGTTTATTTATCCTCCACATCCTCGGCCATAATGAGAATCCCATGAAACCTCTGAGATGCAAAATGCCAAAGCAAATTTTAATGGTATTGACCAAGGCGAGCCGCCCATGAAATACGTTGTGCACTTTATGTATAATTTTACTGTATGGCCGTTGGGCTATAAAAACCGGCTCTTCAATCAGTTTAATCTCTCGCAGATTCCAATCTCTCATGCAATCATGGTTTTATATGTTCCAGATCCCAATTCCAATGGGGCTCTATAGATCAATAATGCGTCACCAGAACACCCAGACCTGGGTGACACAATGCACACATACTGAAGCATATTGTTACATTGTATCGGGCATCTCAAAGGAAAAGTTAGTTTTGTATTGAAATGAGGGGCGTAATAATGATCCATGAGGCTCCACAGCAATATTTCAAATGGGACTTCTATCCCCTAAGATCACTTTCTGCAGCAGGCGAGTTCAGGACTTGACTTCTGCTAAGTTTTTCCCTCCTTTCCTCTGTCCCTGAGTGTTCGGCATTTCACCTAATAACTACACTCGACCTCAGAGTAAAGTTGGGCCCCTAATTGTTGGGGCCAATCACTGGCTGCACCCTGGTAGCAGGACCAGAATTTAGCTATGACGAATGGGATAATGTGAAGTCTTACTACCAGTCAAGATGCTTGACTTGGATTGTTACTTAGTGTATGATGGTATTATTACTATATATATATTACTATAGTGACACTATAATGCTCTATTATTTAGGCATAATACATCTTTGTTATTAACCCATTGTGGCCCGTTTGGTAGTATTACTTGATAACCTATTGTTTTTTGTGCATAGTTCTTGAAAAGTCGTGTTACATTTTGTAATTTTTTAATACATTGTATTTGTAAAGTATTCATCTTTCGTCTGTTTTGCTATAGACTATTTTGTACAGGGGCTGTCACAGACCCTGACATGGCCCAGGTTTGTACTGAATTGAAGTATTGATGTGCCCCCTCTGCTTTTCTGTGAATCTACTTTTTCGTGATTCAAATTCAATACAATATCGCAACTTGCTAGAAAAACTTTCCACAGGTTGCGATGCACATCACAAGCACCGGGTGGCCGCATGCATACAAACATCTCCTGGCAGAGCATCTTTCTTTCAATTCTTTGTTTTCAATGCTGCCGGTCATTAGTGTTGAGCGAATCGAAGTTCACAAACTGGACTTTGATTCGAATTTCTGGAAAAATTTGATTATCCGTGAAACTTAATTTCTTCGTGCTTTGTGATAACAAATCAATTTTCCCTGAAATGATGGTAAAAAACAAAACAAAAAAAAACATACTTACCTCATCCATTTGAGCACGAAGGGGCCATCCTGCTCGAAGATCCTGCGCGAAACCTTGTGTGCGGTGACGTATGACACAGCTGACATCATCATGTGCCGCACACGATTTTGCAGTGGATTTTCGAGTAAGTATAATTTTTTTTTTTTTTAAATTGCAAATACTAAAATGCTTTAATATGGATCTCAGATGCGGCGTTCAGCTATGAACATGGCTTCTGAGGGGTTCAAGGACGCGGGGTAGCGCATCGCGTATTTACAAAGAAAAGCGCTTTGTGACGAAATAATTCAACACAAAGCGATTTTTTTTAAAAAATTGACGAAGCAGCTGAATTGAACTTTAGAGAACTTCACTCATCTCTACTGGTCATCTTGCACCACTTTTCTCAGGATATATGGAGCCACGAGGACAGGAAAGAAAGGGCACATCTGTAGAACCTGGTACACCTCTCTATCTATCTATCTATCTATCTATCTATTATCATCTATCATCATCATCTATCTATCTATCATCATCATCATCTATCTATTATCATCTATCTATCATCATCTATCTATTATCATCTATCTATCTATCTATCTATCTATCTATCATCATCTATCTATCATCTATCTATCTATCTTCTTCCCCCTTAATTTCCAAATTAATAGCAGATTTTCTGAAAATATGGCTTAAATATATCAATATGTTTGTGTGAAGCTCAAATTCAAGAGTACAGGGCATGGCTAATACTCGAGTAAGACCATGGACTTCTGATGCTTTACATGCAGCCACCGATCCCGCTAGACGAGCAGTGTCTCATCTAATATTGTCAGATGCTTCCAGACATCACTTGGAATATCTTATGCCTACAGGTTCCTTTCTGCAGAACATCAAAGGTTGGTTTCTCATGATAATGAACCGATTTACACTTTTATGGGCTATCATGCTCTTCTCTGCAGCACAAAAGGCTTCTCGGTTAGCCGAGATATGCATCCCTTTATTGGCCACTGAGATGGATTTCAATTGATTCCTATACAAGTGTTTGTTAGGACTTTTCCAAGGGAAAATTAATAATTTCTCAGAGTTAATGAAAGAATACACTCTTGGTCATAAACCCGTGTTTTGTGAACATTTAGATTGGGCTGTAGGTTAATCAAATAGGAATTTTTCAATTACTTTCTATCTTGATAAAGACTCGGCACGGTCTGCTCCAGGCTCTTCATACAGGAGGCCTAGTGATATTCAGTAAATGGACAGACTCGGAGAGAGAGAGAGTCTCATTCATTCCAGCACAATTTGAGGGCGCCAAGACACAATGGGATCAGCTTTGCTGGATGAAAAGCCGCTGAGATGTAACAGACCAAAACCCCTTTGCAAGTGCATAACATAGTAACATAGTACATAAAGCCGAAAAAAGACATCTGTCCATCCAGTTCGGCCTGTTATCCTGCAAGTTGATCCAGAGGAAGGCAAAAACAAAACCCTGTGAGATAGAAGCCAATTTTACCCACTTTAGGGGAATAAAAAAATTCCTTCCCGACTCCAATCAGGCATCAGAATAACTCCCTGGATCAGCGACCCCTCTCTAGTAGCTATAGCCTGTAATATTATTACACTCCAGAAATACATCCAGGCCCCTCTTGCGTAGTCACTTTTTTATTAAAGAGCCATTTTTGAGACACTCTGGATGTTCATACGTGACCTATAAGTGACGAGCCTTATGCAAACACGCCTAACACACCCTATGGCGTCCTTTCCATATGGTAAAGTGACTTAAAGAGTGTGTACACTTTTGTAACCAATTTCTATTGCTCCAAGGCATCTAAAATGTATCTTTACAAATAGTATCGACTAAAAGTATCATTTTATGTATTTAGCTCTTAGGCAAATCTAGATGTCACCATGGTTACAACAACACACGTGTTATTGAAATGGAATTCTTGCAGAAATCACGATGGATCCATTGCGCTTCAAACTGCAAATCCATGACAGGAACCTGAGGGTCAGCCACTGATTTTTGTCACAGCTTCCATCAGGAAAATCCAGCATCTGACCATGGGCTTAGAGGTGATAACTAGTTGGGGATGGTAGCTGATGGCAGATCGACAAGGTTTTGTCTTGTCAGGCAACTAGTTGGTATTGATACATTGCTGTGATTTCTTGCTTGGATAGAGGCAGAAAGAGCTGCTTCATGTAATGTCTGGTCATGGAGCATGTTATTAAAAGTTTCTTGTATTTCTGTGGGAAGGCGGCTTCTGTTACTGTTTCCATGTATTGTCTTAAAAGGGTTTTCACAGTAAAGACATGGTAGCATCTGGCTAGGAAGGCATTGAACAATAGCTGGGGGTATCACCACTGTGATCCCCACTACTCACTGAGGCAATGGAAGAACAAAGGAGCTGGACCACTTACTACAGCCACACATATAAGATTGGTAATTCTCTCCATCCTTCGATACACATGCCTGCTCGGCCCAACGGTGCATACATTCTCCGCAGGAAGAGGGAAGGAAGCTAATGTCAGGTCAGACTCCTCTGGTGGGTGACATCTCCTTAAGAACAAAAGAGTAAGGTATTTGAAGTCCTCCTTCCTTCTGGCCCTTAATTTTTCCAGCATCTGCTATCGTTTGAGAGTCGGAAGACCTCCATACACATTAGATGGTTGGACCATCCTCAATCCTCCTCAATCAGCGTTGAGCCGACATACACTTTGCATACAGATAACTTTAGTGTACTCTCCTGACATATGGTTGGCAATTGACTCATAAGAGGCCAAACATATGGCCTTTAGGAGGCAAGGTGGCACTGCACTTTTTTAGTACCACTGCCATTTTATTCTAGTGAAGTAACCTCCATCGATTGGACACTGGTGGCAACTGGCGTCAATCTGCCATCAATGTCTATGCTGTGACAACCCTCTGAAATTACATAGTTGACCAAGGTATGAACTATGAGAAACCATGGATTTAGGGAAAATTGGGGCATAAAGTGAAGCCATAGACAACCCTATAGCTGCTTAGTTAGAAACAATTTGTACAATGGAGATAATCAAAGAGAGACATTGACCTGTGTTCCCTCTTAAGAAACAACGCAGTGAGATCTGGGGGATCCGGCGGCGAACATTCCCTCTCCCAAAGTCCATCGTAGATCTCCCAACCCCTTACAATGATGTGTCTATCTTGGTAAATCCTGACTCTCGCTGCTAATATCAGTAAGCGAGGCATTAGCTGCGTCGGCTGCCACTGTATCCTCCGTGTTGGAGAGACCGGGCGATTTACATTAGCATTAACTCTGCTAATGTAATGTGACTCCGAGTTAATTCCATGTACGAATATTAGTTCTATCAGCCATTCATTGCCTCAAGCTTTCACATTAGTGTCAGTAAAAACCATTGCAGAAAGTCCAAATGTCCAATCTGCTTAGTGCTCCGTCTGTGAGTTTGCCACAAACAAAGAGTTTTTTCTAGAAGTAGCAACATTCGCCGAACTTTCTGGAAGAAGCCTAAAAAAATTAAATAAAAAAAGCTGGTAATAAAAGGCAAAGATAATCATATTACAAGAGGCAGATCTGAAGCGGGGATTTTCAGAATGAATAACAATAGGAGGGGGGGTCCCAATGTGAAGACAACGTTGGGGGGCAGTTAACATTTGTATTTTTTTTACATTTCTCTATGGGGGAGATCAAAGCCCCAAAGTATTTCCTGCTTCCTATGTAATGCATGTGTTACACCTGGGGGCATGGCTGGCAGAAGGGAGTTCTTTTTAACATGCCGTATTAAAGGGGTGTCTAGGTTCGGAGCTGAACCCGGACATAACCTCATCCTCAATCATTTCTTGCTCTGACGCTCCCCCGTTTCCTTGCGCTGCATTGCACAGGGCAAAGGCTTTCTCTTTACTACCGCTGACGTAGCGGGCTTCCTATAAGGATGCTAGGCGGAGGTTTCTGCCTAGCAGGGAGCCCAGTGACATCCCAAATGTGAGGTCTTATAGCGCTGCTCTAGGCTGTTTTAGAAGCTAGGACCGCCCATTTGTTCTGATGACATTACCGGGATCACTGCTAGGCGGAAGCCTCCACCTAGAATAGTGAGGATGTAAACAAAACAGATGTGAAGTAGCCCAGGGCAAGGGGAGCAAGAGGAGCATGGGAGCAAGAAATGCTCCACTCAGACATGTGAAATGAGTCAAGATGAGGTTATGTCCGGATTCAGCTCTAAACCCAGACAACCCCTTTAGGGAGGGAGGAAGGGTGAGTACTCTGTAAAAGACCTTCCCTCCACATGTTAGTGTCATATGTTAATTAGAGGAAACCCCCAAAGAATCCCTTTAAGTTTTTTTTTTTTTTTTAACCTACTAATCCCCAAGTTTACTACATTTCCAACAGCATCAGAGACTAATTTGAACAATATTATCAATATTATATTAACTATATACATAGGAGCAGTATTATAGTAGTTATATTCTTGTACATAGGAGCAGTATTATAGTAGTTATATTCTTGTACATAGGAGCAGTATTATAGTAGTTATATTCTTGTACATAGGAGGCAGTATTATAGTAGTTATATTCTTGTACATAGGAGGCAGTATTATAGTAGTTATATTCTTGTACATAGGAGGCAGTATTATAGTAGTTAAATTCTTGTACATAGGAGCAGTATTATAGTAGTTATATTCTTGTACATAGGAGCAGTATTATAGTAGTTATATTTTTGTAAATAGGAGGCAGTATTATAGTAGTTATATTCTTGTACATAGGAGCCGTATTATAGTAGTTATATTCTTATACATAGGAGCAGTATTATAGTAGTTATATTCCTGCACATAGGAGCAGTATTATAGTAGTTATACTCTTGTCCATAGGAGGCAGTATTATAGTAGTTATATTCTTGTACATAGGAGCAGTATTATAGTAGTTATATTCTTGTACATAGGAGCAGTATTATAGTAGTTATATTCTTGTACATAGGAGCAGTATTATAGTAGTTATATTCTTGTACATAGGAGCAGTATTATAGTAGTTATATTCCTGTACATAGGAGCAGTATTATAGTAGTTATACTCTTGTCCATAGGAGGCAGTATTATAGTAGTTATATTCTTGTACATAGGAGCAGTATTATAGTAGTTATATTCTTGTACATAGGAGCAGTATTATAGTAGTTATATTCTTGTACATAGGAGCAGTATTATAGTAGTTATATTCTTGTACATAGGAGCAGTATTATAGTAGTTATATTCTTGTACATAGGAGGCAGTATTATAGTAGTTATATTCTTGTACATAGGAGCAGTATTATAGTAGTTATATTCTTGTACATAGGAGCCGTATTATAGTAGTTATATTCTTATACATAGGAGCAGTATTATAGTAGTTATACTCTTGTCCATAGGAGGCAGTATTATAGTAGTTATATTCTTGTACATAGGAGGCAGTATTATAGTAGTTATATTCTTGTACATAGGAGCAGTATTATAGTAGTTATATTCTTGTACATTGGGGCAGTATTATAGTAGTTATATTCTTGTACATAGGAGCAGTATTATAGTAGTTATATTCTTGTACCTAGGAGGCAGTATTATAGTAGGTATACTCTTGTACATGGGGGCAGTATTATAGTAGTTATATTCTTGTACATAGGAGCAGTATTATAGTAGTTATATTCTTGTACATAGGAGCAGTATTATAGTAGTTATATTCTTGTACATAGGAGCAGTATTATAGTAGTTATATTCTTGTACATAGGAGCAGTATTATAGTAGTTATATTCTTGTACATAGGAGCAGTATTATAGTAGTTATATTCTTGTACATAGGAGCAGTATTATAGTAGTTATATTGTACATTTGGAGGCAGTATTATAGCAGACAGTTAAATTTTTGCACATGGGGAATTACCGTAGTAGTTTTCCCCATGACAATAAGGACAGTAGCACTAGTCACCGGAGAAAGATCTTTTTGGGATGAAATGAATGTAAAATTGTACTGAAGGGTACATTGGATGATTTAAAGTTCTTAATTCTTGTCTCTCATCCGTCCTTCATGCCCCCTAATCCTGCACATCTTTAGAGCTGACAGATCACTTTATCTCCCCTCCCAACTGTGTAAAATGGACTTTAGGGTCTCTAAAACCGTGTGATAAAATGACTTATGGGATATCAGTCCATCTAATTACCCTTTATTCCAAATGTACAATTCATCTTTTATTGCTCTTACAACCGATTCCTCATTTTACGAGGTAGAGGAAGTAGCAGGACATAATTTTTCATTTTATTATCTGTCTTACGCTGAGAATTTTCTAACCTGCAGTGATTTACGGCTCCTTGAAAGAAGCGGTATTGATAACTTTTCCTTGAATTGTATCTGGAAGTAATATCTTGTATTACAAAGTTTTTTTGTCATATTGAGAGACTTTTTTGTGGTGTCATAATATTTGAAGTACCTGGTAAAAAATAGCTGTGAGTTCTTAAGTAAGTGACCCCCATATCTCAGGTGCTATATATCTATACACTTTTACATGAGGAAACTGCATAAAAAGCAATTCCTCAAGGCACACTTTTCTATGGAGTCTTCTGTGGGTCCTTAAGAAGTCTTTCTGTAGCATCCTTTATTCTGTTCATGAAACACCATGCAAAGACTGTCAATAGTCTTGGCCACTTACCAGTTCCAGGTGGTACTGGTGGAATACAGTATTAGAATTAGCTCATGTCAGCCAAACCTGAGACTGCCCCCAGAGGAAGGGTGGCTCATCTGTAGGCAGCTGTTTTGGGGCTTTACCCCTGGTCAGTACAGTACAGGGTATTGGTTGGCTTGGAACCAGTACTCTAGAGCTGTATATAAGCCAACTCATCCAGGACTCGAGTACTCTACTCTGTATTGGAGGATGGGGGGGGGGGGGGGGGGGTTCCAAATGCCAAAACAGCTGTCTACAGATTGGTTGCTTTTCCTTTGGAGAAATCTCAGGATTGCCTGACATCACTGTGGGATTGCTGTGGAATAACCCTTTAAAAGAATGTTTATATGTATTCTCTTATAGGGAGTCTGGTGTTACTAGAGGATACTGCAGTCTCCCATACTGGTAAAATATACAGTAGTATGGCATGCAAACCAGTGACATCAATGGCTGACCATGTAAAACATGGAGACCACTACATGAAAAGATACTAAGCTCTAGTCTAATAGAAGAGAGTTCTAAGCAGCGGACCCCTGTATGTGACGTCTATATACCCTGATAAGTAGGGATCCATATAAAGCAGTAACATTTAGAGAGATAAAGCTTTTCCTTTGCTCCCCATTTACGTGTTGCTACAAAAACTTTCTTGGCGGTTGCATTAATAATGTTTCTTTCCTTCACCCAGTGAAGAAGTCATGGTGAGCATGATGTGGACCTTCTAGAAGGAATGCCTGCTCCACTCCAGGTATCCATTCCTCCTTTTTCTACTCCAATTTACACAAAGATACAATGTTGCTTTTCATTTACGTTTATTGATATTGTGGCGGATGTGCGCATTGAGGGGCGGCACAGACGGCAGGTTCAGTGCATGAGGCTGGTGCAGAGGACAATGCTGCAGATACCGGGGTTTTCTGCGCCAACGCTCAGGCTGCATCAATGTAATAACAATGTCTTAAAAATGAAAGAGAAATAATGACATTTTCTATAGAAGCAGATGACACGTTGTTATTGTCAGCGTCATCCTCATCACCGTCTATTAGGCACTGCGGATCGCCACTTTTTTAGTAATTGTAGTTTCACCTGAGCAGAGTGAGGGCATTACCCACGCCTAATGCAGAGGTCTCCACTCTGTGACTCTCCGGTTAGAAAACTACTACTCCCAGCATGCTGTGATAGCCAAGGGTTATCAGGGTGTGCTAGGAGCCATTGTTTTGCAACAGAGATAGAACCACAGATTGGAAACCAAAGCTCTAAAATCTAGGATTGTTATAAAATCTTGTATAATGGGTAAGAGGCATAGATCAGAGATGTCCCATTGTCATTGCTGGTGATTTAAAGGGGCACTCCCATTATAGTCATTTATGACATATCCACAGGATAGGATCCTGATGGGTGCAGGTGCAACCTACCCCTTGTCCCCATAGGCCATGGCTATGCCCTAAATACCTAAAATGGGAGCTCCCCTTTAAATGTTAGCTCCACCCAGAATCTGGGAGGAGCTTTTATTTACCTTTAAAGCTGCAAGAGGTTAAGGGACTGCAGAATTTACAGACACAAGTTGGGCATTATGTATTATAAGGAGCTGGGATATTGAATATTGGTTGATTTGTCCCACTACTACATTAGGTTGGGGTATACCAGATGATCCTCAGGTCTTCAATATGTTAGACCTTTACATATTCATAATGAAAAATTACAGATATATCTAGCATCAGTTAACAGATGACAATTAGCTAGAAAATATGTTCAAATGTATTTTATTGTAACTTCCCTTGACAGGTCAAACCTAAAAGCATACTGTGCAGCATCCAACTGAAAATGACATGGGGGAGGAGCATTGTGAGCAAAGCCGATTGGCTGCCAGCCACAGACGGACAGGCCTCTGCTTATAATGCTCCCCTCCGGTCCTGCTCAGTTGGATGCAGACACAGTATGACAGTGGGTCCTGATACTGTATTTTGCATTACACTCAGAATTACAAGTGACAGGACAGATGCCACCGCTTCTTGATATGGCACCTGCTACATATGAAGCTGAACCAGATCAGATTTCATTGCTCTTTCTGACAAGCTGGCATATTGAAGAATCAGTATCATATTACTGTAAATATGTCCATCAGAATATGTGGAAATGTCGGAACGTAACTGCAAGCTGACAATGTCTCACATATTGTTCTGCAGCCATGTCCTTATTTATTACAGTAGGAAGAGATGGCGGACAAGAAACATGAAGGAGGGGACATAAAATCCATAGGTTTATTGAGGATCATTAAAATCCTGGGGAGTCATAGAATCGAAAGCTGCATAAAAATCACAATGGAAATCAGCTTTTATGTTCACTTCCCAAAGATCTTCTGTATCTGAAAACAGTGGCGGCCGCCATGACTGGTATACAAGAGGAGTAAATCGTACATGGACTTATCTGGTATTAACTATTGATGACCTGTCCCCAGGAAAGGACATCACTGACTGATTGGTGGGGTACAAATCTCAGCACCTCGCAGCAGTCAGATACTGATGACCTATCCTGGTCCCATAAACCCATATTAGATGTTTGAAAAGACCAGAGCTCTTAGACTAGCACTGGGATCTCTTTATTGTATACCAAGCATAGCACCATTCATTGAATAGTGGGATCCTTGGACAAATCTGGTCCAGCTCAGCCCAACTCTGATTGGTTCCACCTGCTTTACTATTTGGTGATAAGAATATCTAAAATGGGGTTAGGAACAGCCCCAAGGGTCATGGAGGGGGAAAATGATGAGCAGACCCTACTGGACATGACGACAATACTCAGCACCATTTATAGGTATGGGCAGCACGGTGGCTCAGTGGTTAGGGCTGGTGTCTTGCAACGCTGGGGTCCTAGGTTTGAATCCGACCAAGGACAACATCTGCATGGAGTTTGTATGTTCTCACCATGTTTGCGTTGGTTTCCTCCCACACTCCAAAGACATTCTGATAGGGGACAGTTAGATGCTAATGTCTGTAAAGCACAGCGGAATATAGTAGCGCTAAATAAGTGCATTAAATAAATACCGTATTTTTCGCCCTATAAGATGCACTTTCCCCCCCCCCCCCCAAAGTGGGAGAAAAATGGCAGTGCGTCTTATGGGGCGAAGGCTGCCATTTTTACACTAATACACCACCGACCGCAAGCTGCACAGCGCAGTATCAGCGAGGAGGGAGGAGGGACTGGGGGCCGGCCTTTAGTTTTGCAATGGCAGCGGGGCCCGGTGCAGTCATTGTATTCCATTGCACCGGGCCCCACTCACTGTACTAATGCTATCTACTGTAACTGCAGGCAGGCAATGGTTAACTATAGATATGTTCGATCCAGCACTGAGCAGCCTGTACTTACGATCATAGCAGGCTGGAGGCAGGGCGGGCGGGCACTGGCAGCGTAACTTCCTACGTCACGTGCCCGCCCGCCCAGCCTCCTGCCTCCAGCCTGCTATGATCGTAAGTACAGGCTGCTCAGTGCTGGATCGAACATATCTATAGTTAACCATTGTCTGCCTGCAGTTACAGTAGATAGCATTAGCACAGTGAGCGGGGCCTGGTGCAATGTAATACAATGACTGCACTGGGCCCCCGCTGCTATATAAAAACTAGTGTAGATGCCAGCACCCACCCCCTGTATTGGGGGTCATTCACAGTGGCTGACACTATTATGGGGGATCTGTGGATGTCAAATAGCATAAGATGCTATTTATCTGTCATCCACAGATCCCCCATAGCAGTGTCATGCCATCCACAGATGCCTCCATTACAGTGCCATCCACAGACGCCCCCATAACAATGTCAGCCACAGACCCCCATAACAGTGTCAGCCACAGACCCCCATAACAGTGTCAGCCACAGACCCCCATAACAGTGTCAGCCACAGGCCCTCATAACAGTGCTATCTACAACCCCATAACAGTGCCATCCACAGATCCCCCCATAACAGTGCCATCCACAGATCCCCCCATAACAGTGCCATCCACAGACCCCCATAACAGTGCCACCCACAGACCCCCATAACAGTGCCATCCACAGACCCCCATAATAGTGTAATCCACAGGCTACCATTAGTTAAAAGCCCACCAAAAGCACACCTTTTGGTTCAAATTTTTTTCTTCTTATTTTCCTCTTTAAAAACCTAGGTGCGTCTTATGGGCCGGTGCGTCTTATAGGAAGAAAAATACTGTAGGTACAGTGTAGCAAATGTCAACCTCCATCTCAACCCCTAGAGGGCTCAGAGTTGAGTTAGCATAATGACATCAAAGCATTTCAAAGTGCAATTCACTAGATTTTAATTAAGAGTAGCTGACACCTCTCCATGATGTGTCTACTAAACTGAAATTCAGGGAGTTATGGGTCAACAGAGCATCAGTTGTGGCGGACAGAAGGAGCTTGGTGCTCCAGGTACATCA
This sequence comes from Bufo gargarizans, assembly GCF_014858855.1. Classification (NCBI taxonomy): domain Eukaryota; kingdom Metazoa; phylum Chordata; class Amphibia; order Anura; family Bufonidae; genus Bufo; species Bufo gargarizans. The sequence continues at coordinate 48,246,546 of NC_058086.1, forward strand.
CCATAGATATGAGTGTGACTGTGTCTGGTACTTCTGCAGGACCAGGCACGGCCGCTCATACAGGCTAGCTCCGGTACTTGTGACTCTACCAGGAGCGTGCTGTGATGTTGAATTCTCAGGATCATTCAATCCAGGACTATCCTAATGATGAGCCTGCAACATTTGGGTCCCAGAAAACCCCTATAAAATGGGGTTATATTATAACAGCTGCAAGATCTGTTTTGTGGTCTCAACACCAAGACCCTCTTAGTCCCACATACTGTATATACATCTGTCATCTATGGGTTAGTGGTACCTCAAAAGCATCTCTTTGTTGTGGCCATGATACATATGACAGTGGTGAGAAACCATTTACAAAAACTACAAGTAAGGAAGAACTAACCCTAACCATGAAAATATAAAAAGTATCCAGTGTCTGACCTTTAAGGCTACATTGGAGACATCTGATGAGGAGCTGAAAAACCCAACCCCAGAGGAGACAAGTAAGGAACTAGGTGTCATGTTCCTCTCCTTCTGTGGTAAATACAGGACATCTATGTATAACTTTCTTACCTTTTGAGGTAGAACATGCTTTTCTTGTCAAATTCAATGTGTAAAAGAACAGACTACATCTTCAGGGATTTTTACGAATGTAGAAAAACTGCTGAGATGTAGGAATCCTTTTTTATTTCAGCTTTGGACGATGTTTGTCCCTCTGTACAGCTCTCACCAGAAACTTAATAAAATGTTGCTTTTGTTTTGATTTGTTCAATAAATGCAGCCCAGAGACGAGCGCAACTTCTCTTATTAAATCTCACAGATGTTCTTTAAGCTACTGTGCGCACAGAAGCCAATTGCCTCAAAACTCTGCTCAGATTTAAGGGATTGAAAGCTTTAAGACATTGTGTTATGACAGGTTTACAAGACCAAAAAGAGGCACAAATCACATAAACTGGTAATGTGACTGCAAAAGGAGCATTACAGAAATTCCAGGGACTACAACATCAAAGTGTAATGCTGCAGTAATTAATAGAAAGGTTAAAGACGAGTTTTAAAGATGGTTTTCTTACATTTATAATCTTAGAGACGATTCCTGTAATCAAGAATACCATAAACAGCAATACATAAAAACTAAACCACTGTAATATTACCCACATGTACAAAAAAAAATTACTATAGAACTAATACTATGTACTAGAATAACCACTAAAATACTGCCTCCTATGTACAGGAATATAACTACTATAATACTGCCTCCTATGTACAAGAATATAACTACTATAATACTGCTCCTATGTACAAGAATATAACTACTATAATACTGCTCCTATGTATAAGAATATACTATAATACTGCTCCTATGTACAAGAATATATTACTATAATATTGCTCCTGTGTACAAGAAAAAATACTATAGAACTAATACTATGTACTAGAATAACCACTATAATACTGCTCCTATGAACAAAAATATAACTACTATAATACTGCCTACTATGTACAAGAATATATTACTATAATATTGCTCCTATGTACAAGAATATATTACTATAATATTGCTCCCATGTACAAGAATATAACTATTATAATACTGCTCCTATGTACAAGAATATATTACTATAATATTGCTCCTATGTACAAGAATGTAACTATTATAATACTGCTCCTATGTACAAGAATATATTACTATAATACTGCCTCCTATGTACAAGAATATAACTACTATAATACTGCTCCTATGTACAAGAATATAACTACTATAATACTGCTCCTATGTACAAGAATATAGCTACTATAATACTGCTCCTATGTACAAGAATATAACTACTATAATACTGCTCCTATGTACAAGAATATAACTAATATACTACTACCTCCAATGTACAAGAATATACTACTATAATATTGCTCCTATGTGCAAGAATATAACTACTCTAATACTGCTCCTGTGTACAAGAATATAACTACTATAATACTGCCTCCTATATACAAGAATATAGAAACATAGAAACATAGAATGTGTCGGCAGATAAGAACCATTTGGCCCATCTAGTCTGCCCAATAAACTAAATACTATGGATAGTCCCTGGCCCTATCTTATATGAAGGATGGCCTTATGCCTATCCCATGCATGCTTAAACTCCTCCACTGTATTTGCAGCTACCACTCCTGCAAGAAGGCTATTCTATGCATCCACTACTCTCTCAGCAAAGTAATACTTCCTGATATTACTTTTAAACCTTTGCCCCTCTAATTTAAAACTATGTCCTCTTGTAGCAGTTTTTATATACACTATAATACTGCTCCTATGTGCAAGAATGTAACTACTATAATACTGCTCCTATGTGCAAGAATATAGCTACTATAATAAATACTGCTCCTATGTACAAGAATATAACTACTATAATACTGCGTCCTATGTACAAGAATATAACTGCTATAATACTGCCTCCTCTATGTACAAGAATATAACTACTATAATACTGCTCCTATGTACAGGAATATAACTACTATAATACTGCTCCTATGTACAAGAATATAACTACTATAATACTGCTCCTATGTACAAAAATATAGCTAGTATAATACTGCCTCCAATATACAAAATTATAACTACTATAATACTGCTCCTATGCACAAGAATATAACTACTATTATACTACCTCAAATATACAAGAATATAACTACTGTAATACTGCTCCTATGTACAAGAATATAACTACTATAATACTGCTCCTATGTACAAGAATTTAACTACTATAATACTGCTCCTATGTACAAGAATATAACTACTATAATACTGCCTCCAATATACAAGTATATAATGTCATGGAACCATGAACCAGACGTACAACAAGTGATGAGTGGAAATAAGAAGGCTTTATTAAAAATAAAGCTGTAAGGCAAAAGTCCAAACGGATGGCTAAACCGAAGCAGGGTCTTGCGAAACCAGAGATCAGGAACCAGAAGGGTAGTCAGATGAAGCCAGGATCAGGAATCAGCAGGGTAGTCAGACGAAGCCAGGATCAGGAATCAGCAGGGTAGTCAGACGAAGCCAGGATCAGGAACCAGAAGCAGCAGCAGTCTTAGAAGCATGTGAGCACAGGAGGACCAAGCAAGGAACTGAAGCCACAGACCTCCTATATATATGAGCTAGGCATCCAGCTCCTCCCAGTGGGAAGGAGGAGCCGCAGGGTGGGAGGCTACAAGAAAACCCAGAAACCAAGATGGCCGCCAGCACATGTCAAACGAAGGAGAACAGCAAGGAGGTAAGACCATGACAGTACCTCCCCCTCAAGGGCCCCTCCTCCGCGGAGTAAGGAACGGTTTCTGAGGGAAGCGTGCGTGGAAGGCTCGGAGCAAGGCAGGAGCATGGACATCTGCGGAGGGAACCCAGGAACGCTCCTCTGGACCATAACCACGCCAATGGACCAAAAACTGCACCCGGCCGCGGACCAGGCGTGAGTCCAGGATATTGCTCACCTCATACTCCTCACGATTGCCCACTTGGACTGGACGAGGCCGAGGAATCGAGGAAGTGAAACGATTACACACCAGTGGCTTCAACAGGGAGACATGAAACACGTTGGAGATCCGCATGCCAGGAGTAAGCGCAAGGGCATAGGCTACCGGGTTTACCCTGCGAAGCCCTCGGAAGGGACCAACAAAGCGAGGCGCCAGCTTGGGAGTGGGCACTCGAAGGTTGAGGTTGCGGGTGGACAACCATACGCGGTCTCCGACCTGGTAGGAAGGAGCGGGCGCTCGTCTGCGATCAGCCTGGAGTCTCTGGCGCTGCGCAGAGACCTCAAGGGACCTCTGGATCTGTACCCAAGAAGCACGTAGGACGGAAAGGTGATCCTCCACAGCCGGAATATCCTGGGGAGAGAATACCTCCGGTAACACGGCAGGTTGGAACCCATAATTGGCCATGAAGGGAGACGTCCCAGAGGAAGAGTTCACCGCCGTGTTCCTGGCAAACTCAGCCCAAGGCAGGAGGTCAACCCAATTGTCTTGGTGATTGGAGACATAGCAACGAAGGAATTGCTCCAAGGCCTGATTGGATGGTTCTGCGGCCCCATTGGACTGAGGGTGGTAGGCCGAGGAGAAAGAGAGATGAATCCCCAACTGGGAGCAAAAGGCGCGCCAGAACCTGGACACAAACTGACTCCCCCGATCCGACACAATCTCCTTGGGCAAACCGTGCAACCGGAAGACCTCCCTTGCAAAAATCGAGGCCAACTCTTGTGCAGAGGGTAACTTCTTGAGAGGAACACAGTGGCACATTTTGGAAAACCGATCCACTATCATGAGAATGACCGTATGGCCTCGGGATGCAGGGAGGTCCACAATGAAATCCATCCCCAGGTGTGACCATGGACGCTCCCCGGTGGCTATGGGTTGCAAAAGGCCCAACGGAAGGTGCCGAGGGGACTTACTCTGGGCACAAACGGAGCATGCCGCTACATATGCGGCGATGTCGGAACGTAGAGAAGGCCACCAGAACAGACGTGAAACAGCCCAGGACAGCTGATTCTTTCCAGGATGCCCCGCGGCCTTGGAGTTATGGTAGGTTCGCAACAACCGAGTGCGCAACTCCTCAGGCACAAAACACCTGCCGTTGGGTCTCCCAGAGGGAGCACCAGATTGAGCCGCCAAAATCTGCTCACCCAGGGGAGAGGTCAGGCTGGTGCGAATGGCGGCCAGGATCTGATTCGGAGGTATGACCGAAGTCGGAATCGACTCCTCCCCGGACAGCTCGGAGTACTGCCGTGATAAGGCATCCGCTCTGATGTTCTTGGAACCGGGTAGGTAGGAGACCACGTAATTAAAACGTGACAAGAACAGAGCCCATCTGGCCTGACGTGGTGTCAATCTCTTGGCCTCAGAGAGGTAGGTCAGATTCTTGTGGTCCGTCAGGATGAGAACCGGAACCACCGAGCCCTCGAGCAAGTGCCTCCATTCTTTAAGGGCCTGCACGATGGCCAATAACTCCCTGTCACCAATCTGATAGTTGCACTCCGCGGAAGACAGTTTCCGGGAGTAAAACCCACAAGGAAGCAGAGGACCCTCCGGTGTTCTACGCTGAGACAGGAGGGCGCCTACTCCCGTCTCAGACGCGTCCACCTCGAATACAAACGGCAACCCAGGGTTGGGATGCGATAGAATCGGAGCCGACACAAAGGCGGACTTTAGAGCCTCAAAAGCTCGGATGGCCTCGGGCGGCCAGACCTGGGGATTACTGCCCTTCCTGGTCAGATCCGTGAGAGGCTTGGCTAGCATGGAAAAGTCCCTGATGAACTTCCGATAATAATTGGCGAAGCCCAAAAAGCGCTGCAGGGCACGAAGACCACTGGGCTGGGGCCACTGTAAGACAGCCGAAACCTTCTCAGGATCCATGGAGAACCCCTCAGCGGAAATGATGTAACCTAAGAAGGTTACCTGGGATCGGTGAAATTCGCATTTCTCAAGCTTACCGAACAGCTTGTTCTCTCGTAACCGTTGCAACACTCGTCTGACATCCAGAATGTGGGCCTCCATGGATTGAGAATATACCAAGATGTCATCCAAATAGACCACCACACACTGCTGCAACAGGTCACGGAAAACATCGTTGATGAATTCCTGGAAGACTGCGGGCGCATTGCACAACCCAAAGGGCATAACCAAGGATTCATAATGACCGGTCCTGGTGTTAAACGCGGTCTTCCACTCATCGCCCGCCTTGATCCTTACCAGGTTATATGCCGCCCTCAGGTCGAGTTTGGTAAAGACCG